>NW_027142458.1:1487193-1642193 GCF_026170545.1 Melanerpes formicivorus | reverse complement strand
CTTTGGGAAACAATTTAACACTTGGCCATGATCAACATATTCATATCTGTATCTATATCTCTATATCTATATCTATCTCTATATCTATATCTATATCTATCTATATATCTATCTCTATCTCTATCTCTATCTCTATCATCTATATCTATAATCTATATCTCTATCTCTATCTATCTATCTATCTATCTATCTATCTATCTATCTATCTATCTATCTATCTATCTATCTATCTCTATCTCTAGCTATCTCTCTATCTCTATCTCTATCTTTATCTATATCTCTATCTCTATCTTTGTCTATATCTATATCTATATCAGGAGGAACCTGGCTTTAGGTGGCAGATAAAGCAGCTCCACTCTGGATGCAATCAGCTGCTGAAGTCACTCATCCCAATGAAGCCTGAAGTGGAAGAAACACACAATCATGATTTGTTTCCTCCCCAGTATTTCCAAATAAATATCACTACCAGGAGGTTAAAAAAAAAGAGAAATCATTCTGGCAGTCCTCGGTTTGGAGAGGAGGAGTTCTTCCAGGAATTGTTTTGGGCCAGAGATGATCCTGGGGGCCAAGCTGGCATGGTGTGTGATTCACAGAGAAAACACCTTCGTGGTGGACGAGCTGCTGCTGCAAGGGAAGAGAGATTGGTGAAGGAATTGCTGCTTGCTCTTGGGAAGGGAGAAGGAGAAAAGGAGAAGGAGAAAAGGAGAAAAGGAGAAAGGAGAAAAGGAGAAAGGAGAAAAGGAGAAAGGAGAAAAGGAGAAGGAGAAAAGGAGAAAGGAGAAAAGGAGAAGGAGAAAAGGAGAAGGAGAGGGAGAAAAGGAGAAGGAGAAAAGGAGAAGGAGAAAAAGAGATAAAAGGTTAAAAAAGAGGAAAAAGAAAAAAAGAAAAAATATTTTAAGAGATAAAAAAGAGGAAGACAAGAGAGAGAAAAGGAGAGAAAATAAAGGAGAGAAAAGAGAGAAAAGAAAGAGAGAGAAAAGAGAGAAAAGAGAGAGAAAAGAAAGAAGATGAAAGAAAAAAGGAGAGAAAAGGAGAGAAAAGAGAAAAGAAAAAAAGAGGAGAGAAAAGAGAAAAGAAAAAAGAGGAGAGAAAAAAGAAAAGAGGAGAGAAAAGAGAAAAGAGGAGAGAAAGAAAAGAGGAGAGAAAAGAGAAAAGAGGAGAGAAAGAAAAGAGGAGAGAAAAGAGGAGAGAAAAGAGGAGAGAAAAGAGGAGAAAGAAGTATTTCTGCTGCCTAAGAAAAGAAAAGTGAAGTGCTTCTGCTGCCTGCTTGCTCCTCTCCGCAGCACAGGAGCAAACAGACTGCCTCCTCTCTTAACAAGTCAAACAACTTCGGCAGCAGTAATAATTCTTTGGTTCCTGGGAAGGTTCTTTGGTTCTTGCGTTAGTTTCCTGCTTCTAGGGACAATTTCAGGCAGGGGTTTCGGCTGGTTTGGTGAGAAGCTAGCCCTGTTTACCCAGCTCCACTCACATTCCTCCCGAGCAAATTACGGCACAAATGGGGGTGGGGGTTGGTGGGGGGTGGTGAGGGGTAGGGTGGGAAGCGGGGGGGGGGGGGGGGGGGGGGGAAGAGAAGCAGTAATTTATGAAAACACAGAACACCATAATTTTGCCATTTTTTCTGCAATAAGGATGGGGAATGATTCATGGGCAAAAATGAAATATCTTTCCGTGTCAGCTGGATGGATCCAAGATTTACAGCTTCTTGACTTGGACAGGAACAACTCCGCTCGCATGAAGATGACTTGCAAATCAGTTAATTGTGGAGAGGAAGAAATGAAGCCCGGTGCTTCGCTGCAACTCGGCGACAATTTGGAGGAGGAAATGGGGGGGCTGGGGAGGGCTGTTCGCTGTGGGGAGGGGGCTGGCAGGGAGGGCTGCCTTTGTCAGGGACCTTCGCCTGGCTCCCGCCGCCCCCTCGCTGCTGCTCATCAGCCCCAGTTCTGCTGACAGCAGCTGGGCAAACAGAGCTCGGTGCCTGGGTGAGACAGAAACAAGCTTGCCTGGTGGGGTGAAATAAAGCCTGGGGAGGGGGACTGGTGGAGGAGAACTGGTGGGGGGGGAAGTAGTGGGGGAGAACTAGTAGAGGAGAGCAAATTAGTGGACAAGAAAGAATTAGAGGAAGGGAAAGAATTAGAGGAAGGGAAAGAATTGAAGGAAGGGAAAGAATTAGAGGAAGAGAAAGAATTAGAGAAAGAATTGAAGGAAGGGAAAGAATTAGAGAAAGAGAAAGAATTAGAGAAAGAATTTGAGGAAGAGAAAGAATTCGAGGAAGAGAAAGAATTAGTGGAAGAGAACTAGGGGAGGAGAATGAACTAGTGGTGGAGAGGGAACTAGTAGTGGAGAGGGAACTAGTGGTGGAGAACTAGCAGAGGAGAAAGAATTAATGGAGAACTAGTAGAGAAGAACTCTAGTGAGGGGGAAAGAACTAGTGGAGGAGAACTAATAGATAAGAAAGAATTAGTGGAGAAGAACTAGTGGAGGAGAACTTGTGATACCCACCTGGCTCTGCCCTGCTCCCACAGCACCAGTGAGGTGTAGCTCCAAAAATCACCAAATTCCGACAGCCTCACCTCCGAAACCCCCAAAACGGGAAAGTTTTGAGTTGCACCGAGCGGTCTCGGGTTGCAGTGCTTGAGAGGAGGCAGACAAAGCAGCGTGGCCGCTGCTGGTGTGAGCTGAGGCTCAAGTTGAGTGGAATGCAGTGAAAACTTCCCACGTTTTCCCAGCAGGCAGTCCCCCTGCTCGTATCCAACGGGATACCCTCAGGGTACAGGACAGCCCTTGCACAGGATGGGGGGGTGAAGAAGCAAGCTGGAGGCTGCCTCAGAGGAGCACGCTTTCATCTCTGCCTTTATTTGCAAAACCAGAAGACGGGAGAGGATCCCAGCGCACGCCTGCTCCGGCAGCACCTTCCCAGCCAGGGAAGCATCGGTGGCGAGCAGCAGCCCGGCCACCCCCTGAGCCAGCCCAGGCAGCTTTGTGCAAGGCTACAGAAATGCAAAACCCGGGGGTGATGGGGGGCAAGGAGGATGAGAATCCTGAGGCTGAACACACTTCCAAGGCTGAGAGCCTTTTCTTTTGCGGCGAGAATCAGCACCGAGCGAGCAGCGAGGACCGAGCCGGCCGGCGCCGCAGAAGGGTCTCTCTCGGTGGCAGATGCAATCAGTTCCTATCTGACAGGGCGGGGTGTGTGTGTGTGTGTGTGTGTGTGTGTGTATGTGTGTGGAAACACCCAGCCAGGGCAGCGGGGCTGAAATATTAATGCTGCTATGATATTCCCTATCGCGTTCCCAAAGCAGGCTGCGGAGCACAAGCCAACACCAGCCTGCAATAAATCTGAATTGTTTTTTTTTGAGCGTTCAAGTGGAGAAGCGGAGCGAAGCGAAAAGAACCCAGCCCCGGAGAAACTCCCTGCTCCTTCCCAGCTCTGCCTTCAGCAGCAAACCCCTGGATCGTGGACCCCCCCCCCACCACACACACATCCCCTCCACCCCTCTACCCCGCCCGGAGGTGATTTTAAGTGCTACCAAATATTTAGGATCAATAATAATAACATTAATAAGATGATTGTGGGAAATAAGAGTGTGACCCTCTCATGCCACCCCTGTGCCCCACCCGGAGGTGATTTGAAGTGCTGCAAAATATATAGGAGCAAAGAAACAAAAACCCCACAAAAAAAAACCCCTAAACCCCAATAAAATAAAGTAAAATGAAATGAAGTTAAATAAAGTAAAATAAAATGAAATAACATAAAGTAAAATGAAATGAAATTAAATAAAATGAAATGAAATGAAATAAAGTAAAATAAAGTGAAATAAAATAAAGTAAAATAAAGTGAAATAAAGTAAAATAAAGTAAAAAATAAAATAAAGGAAAATAAAAGGAAATAAAATAAAGGAAAATAAAGGAAAATAAAATAAAGAAAAGAAAGTAAAAAAAAAGTAAAATAAAGTGAAATAAAATGAAATAAAATAAAGGAAAATAAAATAAAGGAAAAGAAAGTAAAAAAAATAAATGAAAATAAAGTGAAATAAAAGTAAATAAATTAAAGGAAAATAAAATAAGGAAAAGAAAGTAAAAAAAATAAAGGAAAATAAAGTGAAATAAAAGAAATAAAATAAAGGAAAATAAAATAAAGGAAAAGAAAGTAAAAAATAAAATAAAGGAAAAGAAAGCAAAAAAAAAATAAAGGAAAATAAAATAAAGTAAAAGAAAATAAAGAAAAATAAAGTAAAAAAATAAAGGAAAATAAAGTGAAATAAAATGAAATAAAATAAAGGAAAATAAAATAAAGGAAAAGAAAGTAAAAAATAAAATAAAGGAAAATAAAGGAAAAAATAAAGGAAAATAAAAGTAAAATAAAGGAAAGGAAAATAAAATGAACTAAAATAAAGGAAAATAAAATAAAAGAAAGGAAAATAAAATGAACTAAAATAAAGGAAAACAAAATAAAAGTCACATAAAATTAAGGAAAATAAAATACTAAAAGAAAGGAAAATAAAATACAATGAAAAGATTGTAGGAAACATTTTCTGCCCTGTAACTCACAGCTAAAATTCATCATCTTTGCAAATAAAATCCTCTGGAGGGGGACCAATCCTGGCTCCTTCATAGGAGGGGGATATGTGGAAGGGAGTTACTCCAGCTGCAGACACACACACACACACACACACACATACAGAGACACAGACACAGACACACAAACCCTCGTAGGTAGTAGTTGTGGAATCTCCCTATTACAAGTGTAAATTAAACCCTATAAAATGATATGGAGATGATAAAAATTGTGTTAAAGCTGAGAGCAGCTTTCCTGATTTAAGCAGCAATGAAAATATATCGGGGGCCCTGCTGTCAGGACATTCATCAACAAGGCTGCCAAGCCCGGGCCAACCTGGCGGGGAGGGAGGGGGGGATGAAATGATCAAAATGGATTAGGAAACCTCTTCCCTCCACCCCCTTCCTATTGATTTTACTTGGGATAAAAACTCATCAGGGTGCGCAAGGGATGCTTGGGGTTGGCATTTCCCCGCCCCTCCAAACACCAGCGCTCCCCTCCCCCCCCCCGCCCCTGTCCCCCCGTCGCTTCCCCCCAGGGCCCAGGTTGTAATTCCGGGAGGAGATGGCAGCGCTGATCCCTTACCCTGAGAGGTGGTGGACTGGCCAGGAATGCTAAGTGCTGGGTTCACTCCTCGTTTTGCAGTTCAGAAGGGAGGAAATGCTCAAGCAGGGAAAGCATGGATGGAACTGGGTGATGCTTGGATCAAACTGGGTGATGCTTGCATCAGACTGGGTGATGTTTAGATCAAACTGGGTGATGCTTGGATCAAACCGGGTGATACTTGGATCAAACTGGGTGATGCTTGGATCAAACTGGGTGATGCTTGGGTCAAACTGGGTGATGCTTGCATCAAACTGGGTGATGCTTGCATCAAACTGGGTGATGTTTGGATCAAACTGGGTGATGCTTGGGTCAAACTGGGTGATGCTTGGATCAAACTGGGTGCTGTTTGGATCAAACTGGGTGATGCTCGCTCCTCACTTTGTAATTCAGAAGTGGAAATGCTCAAAGAGGGAAAGCATGGATGGAACTGGGTGATGCTTGGATCAAACTGGGTGATGTTTGGATCAAACTGGTTGATGCTTGGATCAAACTGGGTGCTGTTTGGATCAAACTGGGTGATGCTCGCTCCCCACTTTGTAATTCAGAAGTGGAAATGCTCAAAGACGGAAAGCATGGATGGAACTGGGTGATGCTTGGATCAAACTGGGTGATGTTTGGATGAAACTGGGTGATGCTTGGATCAGACTGGGTGCTGCTTGGATCAAACTGGGTGATGCTCGCTCCCCACTTTGTAATTCAGAAGTGGAAATGCTCAAAGAGGGAAAGCATGGATGGAACTGGGTGATGCTTTCTCCTTACTTTCTATTTCAGAAGGGAAAACACTCACACAAGGGAAGCATGGATAAAATGAGTCGATTTTTGCTCTTCACTTTGTACTTCAGGAGTAAAAAGTGCTCAAAGAGGGAAAGCATGGATGGAATTGGGGGATGCTGCTCACTTCCTATGTCAGAAGGGGAAATGCTCAAACCTGGATGGAATTGGGGGATGCTTGCTGCTCACTTCCTATGTTAGAAAGGGAAATGCTCAAACCTGGATGGAATTGGGGGATGCTTGCTGCTCACTTCCTATGTTAGAAAGGGAAATGCTCAAACATGGATGGAGTTGGGGGATGCTCACTGCTCACTTCCTATGTTAGAAGGTAAGATCCTCAAACATGGATGGAATTGGGCTGAGTTTTGCTCCTCATTCTGCTGACATTCTGGGCTTCTGTGAAACAAGGAAAGAAATGAGGGGATGCTTGCTACTAAGCACCACCCCCCAGGGTGTTTTTCCATTGGAAATGCTTTTTTCCAACCTGCCCAAAGTTGGGTTTGGTGGTTTTGGGGTTGTTTTTGGTCGCTGCTGTAACAGAAGAGGAGGGAAGGGACCCTTTTTAATCAGCTTTATTGGCTCATGCGTTGGCTTGGGAACTCGGTTAAAAACAAGGCACATTAAATACATCCTCTTATTGCTCTCTAAATGCATGCGGCTCCTTCTGCATATCAAAAGTAATAAATAACAGCAGCAAAACACCCAGACAGGTCAAAAAAAACCCCAAACAAACAAACAAAAAGCCCAACCCAAACCCCAACCCAACAAACCCAGCCTCCAACAGGGCACCGAACAGCTCAGGCCAGAGCAGAATTCCCAAGCGCCGCAGGGAATCGGGGCAGCGTGGACACACAGGGCAGTTGATTTGCAGCCACAAAATAACCCCCCAGCAAACTCCCTCCCCAAAACCACCACCTCAAAAAAAAAACAGGAGAGAAGAGAACCCCCAGCCTGTGCTGTTTGCCCCCCCTGGGATCAGAACAAAGCCAGGCAGTGACACTGAACAACTCTTCCTACAGAATATTCACAGTGGGGGGAGGAATCACCGGCGGCACTGACTGCAGCCACAGCCCCGAGGTGACAAATCAAATACTTGTGGCTTTATCTCTGCGTGGAGAGATTCAGCTGTTGGAAGTGAGGACATGATGCAGCTGCTGGAAGTGAGGACATGCCAGCTCCTCTTGTCACACGAGGTGCCCCTGCAGCATCTGGCTGTGCCACACGTAAGGGAGCAGGGAAGCGTGACAGGGAAGCGCCTCGGATGCAAAAGCAAAGCTGTAGCGGAGGGATGCGTGAGCCCAGCCAGGGGAATCCCAAAGTCACAGCCCTGATGCTGGAGGGCTGAAAGGAAAGGAAAAAAAAGGACCAAAAAACAAAGGAGAAAAGGGACAAAGAAGAAAAGAAAGAAGGGGGGAAAAGAGAGAAGGGAGGAAAAGGGGGGGGGAAGAGAGAAGGGGGGAAGAGAAAGAAGGGGGAAGAGAAAGAAGGGAGAAGGGGGGGAAAAGAGAAAAGGGAGGAGAGAAAGAAGGGGGGAAGAGAAAGAAGGGGGGAAGAGAAAGGGGGGAAGGGGGGAAGAGAAAGGGGGGAAGAGAAAGGGGGGAAGAGAAAGGGGGGATGAGGAAAGGGGGAAGAGAAGGGGGGAATAGGAAAGGGGGAAGAGAAGGGGGGAGAGAATGGGGGAAAGAAGGGGGAGAAAGAAGAGGGGAAAGAAGTGGGGGGGGAAGAAGCAAAACCAACCAACCAAAAGGCAAAATGAAAAGATGAAAAGAAAGAAAGAGAAAAAAAAAAGAATAAAGAAAGAGGAAGGGGGGGAAGAGAAAGGAAAGAGGCAGCAGAAAATCCTGAGGGCATTCCAAGGAAACTTGGAGCAGCAATTCTCACACAGTGCCTTTTCGAGAGGAGTGGAGGAGAATTTTTCTTTAAACCATGCAAGAAAATGTTCAATATTACAAAGGTTTCCCTTCCCATGGCCTGGGCGAGGTCTCACTGCTTTTAGTCTTTTGTAATTTTCCTTTATTTGTAATTAACAGCAGAATCCTCCCCTCCCAGCTTCCCTCTTTCCCTCCTTCCCTTGCTCTCTGTGTGCTGTGCATTCACCTCCAGCACAGCAGCATGGAAATGATGAGATCTGTGATGCTGCTCTTATCTGAGGAGGGCCTGGGAGACACCAGGCTGTCCCCCACATCCTGCACTTCACCCTGAATCCATAGGAACACTCCTCAAAGGGAAAAGTTTACAGGAGCAGAGAAGCCAACCCCTTTTGTTCCTACATCCCCCTCCTGGTGCTGTCAAAGGTGCACAAGAGCTGCAGAGCCAAAAGCCAGGCACAGGAGCTGCACAGCCAAAAGCCTGGCAGAGGAGCTGCAGAGCCACAGTTGACACAGGGGCTGATCTTACCCAGATATAAACTGGCACCAGTTAAAATAAACCAGGCAGAAACTGGCACCAGTTAAAATAAACCAAGTTTTACCCAGGTAGAAACTGGCACCAGTTAAAATAAACCAAGTTTTACCCAGGTAGAAACTGGCACCAGTTAAAATAAACCAGGTTTTACCCAGGTAGAAAGTGGCACCAGTTAAAATAAACCAGGTAGAAACTGGCACCAGTTAAAATAAACCAGGTTTTACCCAGGTAGAAACTGGCACCAGTTAAAATAAACCAGGTTTTACCCAGGTAGAAACTGGCACCAGGTAAAATAAACCAGGTTTTACCCAGGTGGAAACTGGCACCAGGTAAAATAAACCAGGTTTTACCCAGGTGGAAAGTGGCACCAGTTAAAATAAACCAGGTTTTACCCAGGTAGAAACTGGCACCAGTTAAAACAGATTAGATTCTACCCAGGTAGAAAATGTGGCTCCTTGGAACTGGAGCTTCCTTTGGGTTACAGTTTGGGATTGCTACTCAAAACAAACCCACCTGAACAGACCAACAAATTCATCACCAAACCCTTCTCAAGGTGCCCATTCCTGGCCAGAAACCTCCCAGCTGATGTCCAAACTGCAGCAGGAAGACAAAGAGGACACAAAGCTGCTGAGAGAACGTCCCAAGTGACTGCTCCTAAGGTCCTAATTATTATTTGGGAAAGAGAGAGGAATGTAGAACATATCCTTGATGTTTCACTTGCCTGGCCAAACATTTTGAGCTAAATTAAGACTTTTTTTTGCCATCTACAACCTTCCCACATCTCCCAGCTGGAAGCAGGGTGAAGCTGGATGGCATAAAACCTCACCACTAAGCCAAGGCTGTTTAGTAAAGGAAGCTGGGTTTGATTCAGCCAGGAGAAGAAGCAGCTGCCCCTTGGCTCTTGGCTAAGTAATTAGCTGGGGTGATTAATCAAGATGCCCTGTCCTCTTCCAGCTTCATGCTGCTGCTGAGTTTGGTGCCACAAAAATAAGAGAGCAGTCAACAGAGCAAACCCAAAATCACCTCTGGAAGGCTGCGGACAGCTCCTCGCTGCAATCGCTGTCTCAGGAGGCATCAGGTTGGTTCCTTCCCTGGTGCCATCTCCAAGCCTGAAGGGTCAGCTTTCCTTCTCTTCATTGCAGGGGGCAAACCAGCAGCTTTGAAACAATAAACAGATCTTTGCAAAACCAGAAGACACCTCAAGGCAGGCAGGGCTCACTTCTGAGCATCGCGTTTGTCAAGGGTGATAGAACAGTCGATGAAGAAGGCAGCGTGGTCCTCGTGTGTGTCTCCAGGTCCTTCTGCGTGCCCCCAAGTCCTTCCAGGCTGTGCCCCCCACACTCTTGTCAACCAACCCCAACGTCTGGAGAGCACCCAAGCCAAAAGGCCACATGCTGGAGCAGTAAAGAGCTGCACAGAAAACCACTGACAAAGGAGAACAAAACGCACCCAAACGTGCCGTTGTAGGAGCTACACCAACAGATGGACACCACTTATCTGGGACAAGCCAGGAGAGTCAGAAGAACTGGAATGTTTGTGGCTGTGAGCAGGCCTGGCGGGGGGCTGGACTCACAGCAGAGCAGACCTGGTGGTCGTTGGACTTGCCAGCAGGCGTGGGGGAGGCTGAAGCTCACAGCCCCCCACCGCTGCGGTCCACCGGGATGACCGAGCGCTGCCGCAGGTTCTCCTCGGCGGTCTTCATCAGCACGGCCAGCCGGCTGCCCGAGACGTGGCCCTTCTGGATGGCACTCATCAGCTGGGGAGGCAAGAGGGAAGCTCTCAGCAACCTGCCAGAGGGACAGCAAGGTAACTGCAGCCCACACCAGTCTCCCACTGATGCAAACAGGGAAGTCATTCTGCCCCTGTACTCAGCACTGGTTAGGCCACACCTTGAGTCCTGTGGCCAATTCTGGGCTCCTCAGTTTAAGAAGGACATTGAGACTCTTGAACGTGTCCAGAGAAGGGCAATGAGGCTGGGGAGAGGAGGCTCAGGGGAGACCTCATTGCTGTCTATAGCTACCTGAAGGGAGGTTGTAGCCAGGTGGGGGTTGGTCTCTTCTCCCAGGCAACCAGCAACAGAACTAGAGGACACAGTTTCAAGCTGTGACAGGGGAGGTTCTGGCTGGGTATTAGGAAGAAGTTCTTGACAGAGAGAGTGATTTGCCATTGGAATGTGCTGCTCAGGGAGGTGGTGGAGTCACCATCACTGGAGGTGTTTAAGAAGAGACTGGATGAGGCACTTAGTGCCATGGTCTAGCTGATTGGACAGGGCTGTGTGATAGGTTGGACTGGATGATCTTGGAAGTCTCTTCCAACTTTGGCTGATTCTATGATCCTTGAGAACAAGCCTTATGGGGGAGAGGCTGAGGGAGTGGGGATGCTTAGCTTGGAGAAGAGGAGGCTCAGGGCAGACCTTATTGCTGTCTACAACTACCTGAAGGGAGGTTGTAGCCAGGAGGGGGCTGGTCTCTTCTCCCAGGCAACCAGCACCAGAACAAGAGGACACAGTCTCAAGCTGTGCCAGGGGAGGTTTAGGCTGGATGTTAGGAAGAAGTTCTTCCCAGCAAGAGAGATTTGCCATTGGAATGTGCTGCCCAGGGAGGTGGTGGAGTCACCATCCCTGGAGGTGTTCAAAAAAGGATTGGATGTGGCACTTGGGCCTGAGAACCATCTCTGTGAAGGAATCCTTCCTAACACCCAACCTGAGCATCCCTAGGGATGTACCCAACTCAGCACTGCCGCCACTCCTGCTCTACCCCTGACCCCAGCCCATGCCCCTTCCATCCAGACATCCTCCTTTGCAGAGACACTGCACTTGACTTCCACCATTCTTGCAAATCCAAATTCCTTTATAGACTTTTAGAAACTAATTTGCCTTTAAGTCCCTGAAGCTGGGCTGGGCTCTCTCTTAACGAGCACACACTGGTGATAAGGTTTTAGTTAATTCTTGTTGATCCCACGGATAAAGTCAGCATTAGATTCGAAATTATAGCCAGCAGCTCCTCAAAGGCTGCTCTGGATTTTTTGCTGGGAACTAAGAATCCTTCAGATTTCTTCCCCTGCATAGGAAAATCATCAATGGTGTCTCCAGCAGGACCTCTGCAAATGTGGGACCAGCCCTGCTGAAGCTGAAGGAGCATCTGGGAGGGGAATCGTAGAATCATGGAACAGTAGGGGTTGGAAGGGACCTCTGGAGATCATTGCCTCCAAACCCACTGCCAAAGCACCCCTGCAGGCCACACAGGAATGCATCCAGATGGGTCTTGAAAGTCTGCAGAGAAGGAGACTCCACAACCACTCTGTGTAGCTTTGCTCCAGCACCCTCAAGCCAAAGAGGTTTCTCCTCCTGCTGAGGTGGAACCTGCTGGGTTGCAGCTTGTGTTTGTTGTTCCTTGTCCTGTTACTGGGCACCACTGAAAAGAGACTGACCCCTTCTTCTTGACACTCACCCCTCAGACATTCATAGGCCTTCATAAGAGTCCCCCTCAGCCTTCTCTTCTCCAGACTAAACAGCCCCAGGTCTCTCCACCTTTCCTCCTCAGACAAATGTTCCAGTCCCTTTAGCATCCTCATAGCCTCCACTGGACTCTCTCCAGCAGATTCCTGTCCCTCTTGAACTGGGGAGCCCAGAACTGGACACAGTATTCCAGAAATGGCCTCACTGGAGCAGAGTAGAGGGGGAGGAGAACCTCCCTAGATATGCTGGCTGCACTTTGCTTGCTGCACCCCAGGATCCCATTGGCCCTCCTGACCACAAGGGCACATTGCTGTCCCTAACTTGCTGTCCACTAGCTTGCTGTCCACTAGGACTCCAAGGTCTTTCCCCATGGAGCTACTTTCCAGCAGGACAACCCCAGGTCTGTACTGGTGCCTGGTGGTGTTCATCCCCAGATGCAGGACTCTATACTTGTCCTTTCTGATCTTTGAGGTCCCTTCTAACAACCCAAACCATTCTATGATCCTGTGAATACATGAAAACTCTGATGAGGCCTTTGTGTTTTGCAGACACGGTGAGGTAGGGCAGCCAAGTCCTAACGAGGCTGCTCAGCACAGGAAAGCCAAAACCCCAGAGAGCCACCACAAAATCCACACAAGAGGTAATTCCTGGTTGCTTCAGCTTCTTAACCACAACATGGCCAAACTAACTTAATCCAAGAGTTCAAGAGAGACAGGGAACTGCTGGAGAGAGTCCAGCAGAGGCTACAAAGATGCTGAAGGGCCTGGAGCAGCTCTGTGAGGAGGAAAGGCTGAGAGCCCTGGGGCTGTGGAGCCTGCAGAAGAGCAGTCCCAGAGGGGATCTGAGCAATGCTCAGCAAGAGCTAAAGGACCTGTGAGGGGCAAGAAGCTGGGGCCAGACTCTTGTCAGTGGTGCCCAGGGACAGGACAAGGGGCAATGGGCACAAACTGGAAGCCAGGAGGTTCCACCTGAAGATGAGGAGAAACTTGTTTGGTGTGAGGGTGCTGGAGGCCTGGAGGAGGCTTCCCAGAGAGGTTGTGGAGTCTCCTGTGGGGAGCTTCCAAAGCCCCCTGGCCATTGTGCTGCTGGGCAAGCTGCTGTGGGTGCCCCTGCTTTGGCAGGGGGCTCAGACTGGCTGATCTCCAGAGGTCCCTTCTAACCCCCACCATGCTGGAGTTCTGGAGTGACAGCTAAACAGAGCCCTCACAGTAAACAGTGGCTTCCCCTCCCCTCAATGCCATCTTTCCACATGCAGGGGGATGTAAGAAGAAGACCTTTCCAGCAGCTAAAGCAGCAGCTGTGCTTTCCTCTTCTCTCTGAATTCATCAGCAAACTCCCAGAGCTGTGGTTTCTCCTCCCAACCCCCCCAGTATGGTTTAGTTGGGTTTTTGACTCCCCTCCCCCCCAGCTGCCTTTCAGTTCTCCAGCTGAACTGCAGCATTTTAGGCCAATAAATTGTCCTTTTTTTTTTTTTTTGTCATGCTGGCCACAACCTGTGAAAATTCCCTGCATTTAGATTCAACAAGGCTGCTCTTATCTGCAGCTCATCTCCAGAGAGACAATTACCATTTCCTCTGCCTTGATCTTGTTTGTTTAACTTGACACAGTGAAGAAAGGGCTGACATTGACCAAAATCCCCAGCATTAATTTCTCTCATGTTCAGCATTCATCATTGCCACCAGGCAGAAGAGACATGGCAGGCAGTGGGAACACCACACCAGGAAAGGCTCCTCAGAAAAAAGAGAAGCCAGCTGGGACACCACCAGGCTTCAGCAGCACCCCTCAGCTTCAAGCCCTGGGAGAAGCAGCTGGGTGGGTTGTCACCATCCTGGTTTGGTCACAGGAGGGTTCACAGACTCACAGAGTTGGAAGGGGCCTCAAGGATCATCCAGTTCCAACCCCCCTGCTATGGGCAGGGACACTTTCCACTAGACCAGCTTGCCCAGGGTCACATCCAGCCTGGCCTTCAAAACATCCAGGGATGGGGCTGCCAGCACCTCCCTGGGCAACCTGTTCCAGAGTCTCACCATCCTTGTGCTGAAGAGTTCCTTCCTAAGGTCTAGCCTAAACCTCTCTGTGTATCTCTCACCCTGTGACAGGGCAAAGAGCAACAACTCCACAGTGCTCTGTCACTACACCACTCCCCTGGCCTCTGACCCAGCCCTTCAGAAATGAGGGGAAACCAGTTAAATCCCTGTGCCTGTGCCCATTCCAGCTCCTCTGGTGACAAAGCAGCACCTACCTGCAGGAACTCGTTGAGCTCCACCTGCCCATTTTTGTTCAGATCCACCTCGTTGAGGATTTCATGAAGGGTGTTCTCATCAATCTGCATACTGATGCTCTGCAGACAAAGAAGCAGCACAGAGCTGATTCAGCTGCACTGCTCAGCACTGCTTGGGCCACACTGAACTCGAGAGGAGGGGCTACAAAAGGGAGCCAAAAGAACACAGGAGGTTACCTCCAGGACACGCTGAACGTCCAGGATGGTGATGAAGCCTTTATTCTCCTTGTCAAACATGTGGAAGCGCTTCTTGTACCTGCAAGAGGAGGCTCAGCAGAGAACTAGAGAACAGGGCTGGTGAGCAGCAGCTGAAGGACCTGGGGTTATTTAGTCTGGAGAAGAGGAGGCTGAGGGGAGACCTCTACAGCTCCCTGAAAGGAGGTTGGTCTCTTCTCCTTAGTATCAGGCGATAGGACAAGAGGAAATGGCCTGAAACTGCACCAGGGGAGGTTTAGGTTGGACATGAGGAACAATTTCTTTCCTGCAAGAGTGGCTAGGCATTGGAACAGGCTGCCCAGGGAGGTGATGCAGTCACCATGCCTGGAGGAGTTCAAGAAACCTGTAGCCATTGCACTTTGGGACAGGGTTTCATGGCTGTGATGCTGCTAGGCTGATGGTTGGACTCGATGACCTTGTAGCTCTTTTCCAACCAAAACAATTCCAGGGAGAGAACTCCCTCTGGGGAGCAGGGCAGGCCTGAATCCCTAGCAGCAAAGGGAACTCTTCACTCACCTTTCAATATCTGAAGGCAGGAGGCTGATTTCAGAGCTGTTTGCCAATTGATCTGACTTCACTTTGTAGCCCATTTCAAAATAGAGAAATCTTTTAGCAGCTTCAAGCTCTTCCTACAAGGACAAAAGAAGAGTTGTGTGTGTGTGAGGAGCAGGCTGGTCTTACAGCATTATCTCCACCATCCTCCTTTTCTGATTCAGACCTGCTGAAAAGGTGGTCAGCACACAAAGTATCTGAGGAGGAACAGGGCAGGAACACCAAGTTTCCTTCACCTCCCTGGAGGTGGTCAAGAAATGTGTGGGACATGGAACTTGGGGAGATGGTTTAATGGCCATGGTGGTGTTGGGCTGCTGGTTGGACTGGATGATCTTAGAGGGCTTTTCGAACCCCAAACTATTCTATGATGGACATTAGGAAAAAGCTTTCTACTATGAGGGTGGTGGAACACTGGACCAGGTTGCCCAGGGAGCTGGAGGCCTCATCCCTGGAGACATTCAAAATCAGGCTTGATGGGGCTCTGAGCAACCTGATCTAGTTGAGGATGTCCCTGTTTAACGCAGAGGGGGCTGGACTGGATGACCTTTAAGGGTTCCTTCCAACCCAATGCACTCTTATGATATGCTTTTAAAGCTGGGGAGCAGGACTTGGATCTTCCTTGTCCTCTCCAGCCAAGGCCAGCTCCTTCCCCAGCTATTCTGATTGCCTTCCAATAGGCTGCTGCCCATGGCAGGGGGGTTGGAACTAGATCCCTTCCAACCCAAACCACTCTTTGTATCTATGAATGACACCAAGTGAATCACTCTGGAGAAGAGAGCACCACTCGAGGGCTTCTAGTCCACTCCTTCAGAGTTGGAAACTCCTTCAGAAAAACAACCCTGTTTCAGATGACAGAGGCCCTTTGTACCTTTTTTTTCTGCTCACTCCAGTTCAGCTCTTTGCCCATGATCTCCACAATCCTTGGCAGGGCCTCCTCTGCAGCCTGCACGTTGAGAAAGGCCAGGCGAGTGCGGCGGGAGATGATGTCCACCACGGTGCGGGCGTACTCCTTCACACCATACACCACCTGCACATGGGGGACAGGGAAGCACCACTGAGAAACCAGCCAGGAGCTGCCAGAACCTCTGCTCAGCACCACAAACCGCCACCACTGGGCTGTGACCTGCTGCAACAGCCTCCCACCCGACCAGGAGAAGGGCTTGAGAAGCTCTTTCTCCCTTCGAATCGTTTTTAAACTGCAGCTGGGATCAAAGGTGAGGGTGAGAGGAACAGTGAACAAGTGAGGGGGTGAGCTGCTGGAGAACAGCACAACAACCCCATGCAGAGCTACAGGATGGGGTCAGAGTGGCTGGAGAGCAGCCAGGCAGAGAGGGGCCTGGGGGCACTGTTTGATAGTAGGGTGAACACGAGCCAGCAGTGTGCCCAGGTGGCCAAAAAGGCCAATGGCATCCTGGCCTGCATCAGGAACAGTGTGGCCAGCAGGAGCAGGGAAATCATTCTGCCCTGTACTCAGCACTGCTGAGGCCACACCTTGAGTCCTGTGTCCAGTTCTGGGCCCCCCAGTTTAAGAAGGACATTGAGACTCTTGAATGTGTCCAGAGAAAGGGAACAAAGCTGGGGAGGGGTTTGGAGCACAGCCCTGTGAGGAGAGGCTGAGGGAGCTGGGGTTGCTTAGCCTGGAGAAGAGGAGGCTCAGGGGAGATCTTCTTACTGTCTACAACTCCCTGACGGGAGGTTGTAGCCAGGTGGGGGCTGGTCTCTTCTCCCAGGCAAGCAGCACCAGAACAAGAGGACACAGTCTCAAGCTGTGCCAGGGGAGGTTTAGGCTGGATGTTAGGAAGAAGTTCTTCCCAGCAAGAGAGATTGGCCATTGGAATGTGCTGCCCAGGGAGGTGGAGGAGTCACCATCCCTGGAGGTGTTCAAGAGGAGACTGGATGGGGTGCTTGGTGCCATGGTTTAGTCGATTAGATGGTGTTGGGTGACCTGTGGGATTCAATGATCTCAAAGGTCTTTTCCAACTTGCTCTATTCTATTCTATTCTATTCTATTCTATTCTATTCTATTCTATTCTATTCTATTCTATTCTATTCTATTCTATTCTATTCTATTCTATTCTATTCTATTCTATTCTATTCTATTCTATTCTGGAGTGCTGGAGCACAACATGCTCCCCAGGAGTCAGCAATGTACCCTCATGGCCAGCCAAGAAGGTCAGATGTCTCCTGAGGCACATCAAGAGTGTGCCCAGTGGGTCAGAGGTTCTCCATCCCCTCTACTCTGTCCCAATGAGGACACATCTGGATAAATGAGTCCAGTTTTAGGCTCCAGTTCCAGAGACACAGGCAAGTACTGAAGAGAATCCAGTGAACCCAGTTCTAGGCTCCCCACTTTAAGAGGGACAGGGAACTACTGGAGAGAGTCCAGAGGAGGCTCCAAGGGGCCTGGAGCATCTCTGTGAGGAGGAAAGGCTGAGAGCCCTGGGGCTGTGGAGCCTGGAGAAGAGCAGCCCCAGAAGGGATCTGAGCAACGCTCAGCAAGAGCTAAAGCCTGGGGGACAAAAGGATGAGGCCAGTCTCATCAGACTTCTTGCCCTGTGATGGGACAAGGGACAACAGGCAGAAACTGGGAACCAGGAGGTTCCACCTGAAGATGAAGAGAAACTTCTTTGTTGTGAGGGTGCCAGAGGTCCTTTCAACCCCCCCATGCTGGGATTCAGAGGACATGATGGAGTTTCTGCACGTACCTCAGCTTCAATGTAAGGAAATTCCGACACAAGCCGTTTCCCCACGATGGGCCATCTCTTCCCTGTCACCTGGGCTATCTTGGCCACCTCAAAAGCCTTGTCACCATATGTTGAAGCCAGATGCTGAGCCACCTATGGAGTTGAAAACAAAATTCAACATGCTGAAGAAACTGGGGTTGTCCAGCCTGGAGAAAAGGAGGCTGAGGGGAGACCTCATTGCTCTCTGCAACTCTCTGAAAGGAAGCTGGAGCCAGATGTGGGTTGGTCTCTTCTCCCAGTGACAGGACAAGAGGAAATGGCCTTAAATTACACCAGGAGAGGTTTAGGTTGGACTTTAGAGGAAACTTCTTCACTGAAAGTGTCCTCAAAGACTGGAACAGGCTCCCCAGGGAGGTGTTTCAAAGATGCAGAGATGTGGTGCTGAGGGACATGGTTTAGCCCTAGCCTTGGTAGGGTTAGAAAATGGTTGGAATGGATGATCTTAAAAGGTTTTTCCAACCCAAGCCACTCTGTGACTCCATGCTTTGGAAAGCACATCAAAGACACAGAAGGTGCTTGCCAAGCCTCTTATCACAAGCCACAAACGACCTGAGGAGGGCACTGGATGTTGATTGTGTGGGAGGAAACTCCTTGGGCTGTGAAGGGGTAAGAGCAGCAGCGACACTGCTGCAAAACCCCTCCAACACAGGAATACCAGCAGCAATCATGACTCACCTCACTTTCAAGTCCATAGTCTTGGACCAACCTAATGTAGAGGGTGGGACTCCAGTCCTCAGCCCCTAGTAGCTGCAGTCCAATGGTCTTACTGGAACCTGCCTTCAGACCGTGTGCCTGAACAGCTGCATCGATGGTGTCCTGGGCCATGGCACGGTAGGTTGTCCACTTCCCACCTGCAACCACACATTCACCACTTTATTTGGGGGGAAGTGGCAGAATACCAAGCTCATGCCTGCAGAAGAGAAGGCTCCAGGGAGACCTTACAGCAGCCTTCAGTATTTCAAAGTGGCAGAATACCAAGCTGATGTGTGCTGATCTGTTCAGCCTGCAGAAGAAAAGGCTCCGGGAAGACCTTACAGCAGCCTTCAGTGTTTGAACGGGGCTACAGGAGAGCTGGGGAGGGACTTCTGACAAGGATTTGGAGTGCTAGGATGAGGGGCAATGGTTTGAGACTGGAGTAGGGTAAATTTAGGTTGGACATTAGAAGGAAGTTCTTCACAATGAGGGTGGTGAGAAAGGTTGCCCAGGGAGGTTGTAGATGCCTCCTCCCGCGAGGTGTTCCAAATCCTTGAGCAACCTGGTCCAGTGGAAGGTGTCCCTGCCCATGGCAGGGGATGGGCACTAGATGATCTTTAAGGCCCCTCCCAAGCCAAACCATGCCATACATATATATTTTATATATCACATAATTCTTACTGGTCCTTCTCCCACAGGCCAGTAGTGCCTCCAGCATCACACAACCCCAGAACAGTTTGGGTTGGAAAACACCTATAAGGTCAGTGAGTCCAACCATCGACCCAACACCATGATGGCCATTAAGCCATGACTATAGAGCAGTGCAGGATCATCCTGCAACAGGAAAAGTCTGGACCAAGCCCCACTGGGGAAGGCCCAACAAAGCCATACCTGCGATGGTGACCAGGCCGCTCTCACTGATGTTAACGACGTGGTTGCGGGAGATGGACTGCGTGTCCTTGGAGTTGGGGTCTGTGACCAGGGGACGAATGCCACTCCATGCTGCCAACACATCACCTCTTCTCACTGTCCAGGAGCAAAGAGCAGTCAAAGATCAGCCAAAGTGGTGTTGTCTCCAAGCAGATACTTGCTGGGGGATGGGGGCTGTGCTTGGGAGCTAAACAACTCAAAAAGCCGGAGAAGGTTCTCCAAAGAAGAGCAATATGGGACTGCAGCACTGCCCTGTGAGGAGAGGATGAGAGCCCTGGGGCTATTTAGTTTGGAGAAGAGAAGACTGAGAGGGGATTTAATCAATGTTTATCAATATCTGAGGACTGGGGGGTCAAGAGGGAGGGGACAGACTCTGCTCACTTGCACCCTGGGATAGGACAAGGGGCAATGGATGGAAACTACAGCACAGGAGGTTCCACCTCAACATGAGGAACTTGTCCACTGTGAGGGTCACAGAGCACTGGAACAGGCTCCCCAGAGAGGTTGTGGAGTCTCCTTCTCTGGAGACTTTCCAGCCCCATCTGGATGTGTTCCTGTGTGGCCTGTGCTGGATTCTATGATCCTGCTCTGGCAGGGAGGTTGCACTCGAGGATCTCCAGAGGTCCTTTCCAGCCCTTAACATCCTATGAGCCTGTGAACAAGCTGGGCTACAGAAGCAAAACCAGCACAGCCCTGGCTAGTATCAGGGATGTTTTGTACCCCAAAGCCAGAGGCAGGGTGGTCTGTCGTTCAAAACAGTTAAAACCCTAAGACAACAGAGATATAGAATCATGGAATGACTTGAATGATATCTTGAATGTCTCCAGAGATGGGACCTCAACCACAATCTCTGAGAAACCTATCACAAAAGCCTTTAACAGTCGTAGGAAAAGGCTGATGAGACACTGGAACAGGCTGCCCAGGGAGGCTGTGGATGCCCTCACCCTGGAGGTATTCAAGGCCAGGCTGGATGAGGCCTTGAGCAACCTGGTCTAACGGAAGGGGTCCCTGCCCAAGGCAGGGGCCTTGGAACCAGATGATCTTGAAAGTCCCTTCCAACCTAAACCATTCTATGAATGAAAATAGCCCAGCTTCCAAAAGCCACATTTTAATGGCTGGTTCCTTCCAACCACAGAATCACCAAGGTTGGAAGAGACCTCAAATCTAAACCACTCTATGATTCTATGAAAGAAAACACTTCAGCTTCCAAAAGCCACATTTTAATGGACCAACAAACAGGACCAAGAAGAGAATTTAACCAAATCCATTTTGTGGCTGGTCCCTTCCAATCACAGAATCACCAAGGTTGGAAGAGACCTCAAATCTAAACCACTCTATGATTCTATGAATGAAAATACCTCAGCTTCTAAAAGCCACATTTTAATGGACCAACAAACAGGACCAGGAAGAGAATTTAACCAAATCCATTTTGTGGCTGGTCCCTTCCACAACCTAAACCACTCCATGACTCCATGAATGAAAACACCTCAGCTTCCAAAAGCCACATTTTAATGGACCAATAAACAGGATTAAGAAGAGAATTTAACCAAATCCATTTTGTGGCTGGTCCCTTTCAGTCACAGAATCACCAAGGCTGGAAGAGACCTCAAATCTAAACCACTCTGTGATTCTATGAATGACAATCCCCCAGCCTTCCAAAAGCCACATTTTAATGGACCAACAAACAGGACCAAGAAGAGAATTTAACCAAATCCATTTTGTGGCTGATCCCTTCCACAACCTAAACCACTCCATGACTCCATGAATGAAAACACCTCAGCTTCTAAAAGCCACATTTTAATGGACCAACGAACAGGACCAAGAAGAGAATTTAACCAAATCCATTTTGTGGCTGGTCCCTTCCAATCACAGAATCACTAAATTTGGAAGAGACCTCAAATCTAAACCACTCTATGATTCTATGAATGAAAACACCTCAGCTTCTAAAAGCCACATTTTAATGGACCAACAAACAGGACCAGGAAGAGAATTTAACCAAATCCATTTTGTGGCTGGTCCCTTCCACAACCTAAACCACTCCATGACTCCATGAATGAAAACACCTCAGCTTCTAAAAGCCACATTTTAATGGACCAATAAACAGGATTAAGAAGAGAATTTAACCAAATCTATTTTGTGCCTGGTCCCTTCCAATCACAGAATCACCAAGGCTGGAAGAGACCTCAAATCTAAACCATTCTATGATTCTATGAATGAAAATCCCCCAGGCTTCCAAAAGCCACATTTTAATGGACCAACAAACAGGATTAAGAAGAGAATTTAACCAAATCCATTTTGGGGCTGGTCCCTTCCACAACCTAAACCACTCCATGACTCCATGAATAAAAACACTTCAGCTTCTAAAAGCCACATTTTAATGGACCAATAAACAGGACCAGGAAGAGAATTTAACAACGTCCATTTGGTGGCTTATGAAATTTGCAAGTGGGAAGGAAAATACATAAATACATCAATAAATGACTCCTTTTCTGGATTCTGAAGTCTTTGGAACATTGAGGTTGGTTTTCTTTTTATCCAGCTTTCAGCCTAACGAGGGTCGAAAGAAATCGGTCCAAAAAAACCCCTCCCCCCCCAAACAACAACCAACCCAAAACCCCACCACAAAAAACTATCCCCCAAAGACCACAAAACAGATCTCCCACAAGCAGTGGTGCTCTGCCAGCGTGTTGAACCTGCCAAGGTGAAGTGTTAACCGCAGAAAGAAGATTCCCACATTAGGTTTCTGCAAACTGATGGAAGTGGAAAGCGCAGCGCGGCGCGCGTGTGCGAGCCCGATGCCCTCATTAAGCAGCTTGGAGCCCTGCCAAGCCTGTGGCAGTTGATAACCCTGGCACTGGCTCTGGCAGCAGGAAGGAAGGGCTGCAGCCAGCTGATAGGGCCACCACCACGTCCTCAAGTCAGTGACAAGCAATCTATAAAGGCTGCTAATTGCGAGCGTGATGAGCAGCGTGTGTGTGCAGGTAGGCTCTGCTCAAAGCAGCTGAAGCCTTCAGACAGGGCTTCTGTAGGGTCCCCTCCCAATAGCTCTGCCTTCTTCATCCTCCTAGCTCCACCAGCTTCCTTCCTATCTACATCCTGGGCTTACCTATCATGGAATCAGGAGCAGGGAGGTCATTCTGCCCCTGTACACTACATTGGTTAGGCCACACCTTGAGTCCTGTGTCCAGTTCTGGGCCTCTCAGTTTAGGAAGGATGTTGGGATGCTGGAAGGTGTCCAGAGAAGGGCAACAAAGCTGGGGACACAAACCCTGTGAGGAGAGGCTGAGGGAGCTGGGGTTGCTTAGCCTGGAGAAGAGGAGGCTCAGAGGAGACCTTATTGCTCTATACAACTCCCTGAAGGGAGGTTGTAGCCTAGTGGGGGTTGGTCTCTTCTCCCAGGCAACCAGCACCAGAACAAGAGGACACAGTCTCAGGCTGCACCAGGGGAAGTTTAGGCTGGAGGTTAGGAAAAAGTTCTTCCCAGAAAGAGAAATTGGCCATTGGAATGTGCTGCCCAGGGAGGTGGTGGAGTCACCATCATTGGAGGTGTTTGGGAGGAGACTTGATAGGGTGCTTGGTGCCATGGTTTAATTGATTAGATGGTGTTGGATGACGGGTTGGACACGATGATCTGGAAGGTCTCTTCCAGCCTGGTTAATTCTATGCTATGCTATGCTATGCTATGCTATGCTATGCTATGCTATGCTATGCTATGCTATGCTATGCTATGCTATGCTATGCTATTCCTTCCTATCTACATCCTGGGCTTATCTATCATGGAATCAGAGAATGGATTTGGCTGGAAAAGACCTCTAAGAACACTCAGTACATTAGAGGTTGGAAGGGACCTCAAGAAATTGAGTCCAACCCCCGTACCAAAGCACTTAGGGTAGTCTGCACAGAAATGCATCCAGGTAGGTTTTGAAAGTCTCCAGAGGAGACTCCACAACCTCTCTGGGCAGCCTGTTCCAGTGCTCCATCACCCTCACTGTAAAGAAGTTTCTCCTCATGTTGAGGTTCTACCTTCAAGCTTGAACCTGTTGTTTCTTGTCTTATTACTGCACACCACCAAAAAGAGCTTGGCCCCCTCCACTTGACACCCACCCCTCAGATATTTATACACACTGATCAGATCCCCTCTCAGTCTTCTCTTCTCAAGGCTAAAGTATGAGATTATAGAACCATAGAATCATCAAGTCCAACTGTTAACCCAGCATAGCCATGGCCATTAAAAGCAGTGTGACCAACAGGATGTGGGAGGTGGTTCTGCCCCCTCTGCTCTGCTGGGACCCCACCTGGAGTACTGCATGCAGTTCTGGAGCCCACAACACAAGAAGGACACAGAATTGTTTCAGCAGGTTCAGAGGAGGCCACAAAGATGATCGGAGAGCTGGTGCACCTCCCCTACAGGGATAGGATGAGAGCCCTGGGGCTGTTGAACCTGGAGAAGAGCAGCCCCAGAGGGGATCTGATCAATGCTCAGCAAGAGCGAAGAGACCTGTGGGGGGCAAGAGGACTCTTGTCAGTGTGGTCCAGTGACAGGACAAGGGGCAACAGGCACAAACTGGAACCTAGGAGGTTCCACCTGAGGATGAGGAGAAATTTGTTTGGTGTGAAGGTGCTGGAGCCCTGGAGCAGGCTGCCCTGAGAGGTTGTGGAGTTTCCTTCTGTGGAGAGCTTCCAAACCCATCTGGCCATTGTGATGCTGGGCAAGCTGCTGTGGGTGCCACTGCATTGGCACAGGGCTTGGACTGGATGATCTCCAGAGGTCCCTTCCTTTCTATTTAAATAGTCCGAATGGAATGGAATGGAATGGAATGGAATGGAATGGAATGGAATGGAATGGAATAGAATGGAATAGAATAGAATAGAATAGAATAGAATAGAATAGAATAGAATAGAATAGAATAGAATAGAATAGAATAGAATAGAATTAACCAGGTTGGAAGAGACCTTTGAAATCATCCATTCCAACCTATCACCCAACACCATCTAATCAACTAAACCATGGCACCGAGCACCCCATCCAGGCTCTTCCTAAACACCTCCAGGGATGGTAACTCCACCACCTCCCTGGGCAGCACATTCCAATGATCAATCACTCTTTCCAGGAAGAACTTCTTCCTAACATCCAGGCTAAACCTAAGTAGTGCAGTGTTATCTGGAAAAGCATCATCATATAGCTCTGAAAGAGATCAGGAGCACACTGATGTCCTAACGCAGCTTTAGAAGCACTGAGAGGCCCCAGGACCACGGTGGCTAGATCACAGAGAGCACTGATTCAAGCTGAAGTGCCAGGGAGTCATCAGGGCCAAACAGAGCTGACAGAGCTTTACCTTCAACATCCACGCTAAGGTAGTTCCGCACTTCGTTGAGGATGAAGTTGATGTCCTCTTCTGTCGGGATGGGATGGGAGGTGACATCAGTTGGGCTGTCTGTGGTTCCTGCAATCGTCATCTTCTCCCAGGGCAAGAAGAAAATCACTCGGCCATCGCTGGTGGCTGGGTCCAGCAGACCCATGTTATCAGGGCTGAAAGCCAAGAGAGAGACTCAAACCAGGCTCAGAACAGGTCAGGCAGCACCAGGGCTACTGCTCTTGTATCATAGTATCATGGTATCATTCAGGGTTGGAAGGGACCACAAGGATCATCTAGTTCCAACCCCCCTGCCATGGGCAGGGACACCTCACACTAGATCAGGCTGGCCAGAGCCTCATCCAGCCTGGGCTTAAACACCTCCAGGGATGGGGCCTCGACCACCTCCCTGGACAACCCATTCCAGGGCTTCACCACTCTCATGGGGAAGAACTTCCTCCTCACATCCAGTCTGAATCTCCCCACCTCCAGCTTCATTCCATTCCCCCTAGTCCTATCACTACCTGAGATCCTGAGAAGTCCCTCCCCAGCCTTCCTGTAGGCCCCCTTCAGATACTGGAAGGCCACAATGAGGTCACCTCGGAGTCTTCTCTTCTCCAGACTGAACAGCCCCAACTCCTTCAGTCTGTCCTCATAGCAGAGCAGCTCCAGCCCTCTGATCATCCTTGTAGCCCTTCTCTGGACACCTTCCAGCACCTCCACATCCCTCTTGTAATAGGGGCTCCAGAACCAGACACAGTACTCCAGGTGGGGTCTTGCACACTGAGGGTCCCACACCAAGCATTCCACCATCACCTTTGGTCTTGGGACAAATGACTGAATAAAGATACACCTCCAGAGATTTCCCACATGGCTATCACCTGACTTTAAATGATAAGCACCAGAAGTTTGGAGAAATCACGGAGTTACAGAATGGGCCATGGGCAGGGACACCTTCCACCAGAGCAGGTTGCTCAAGGCCTCATCCAACCTGCCCTTGAACATCTCCACGGGGGAGGCATCCATGACCTCCCTGGGCAACCAGTTCCAGTGTTTCACCACCTTCACTGTAAAGAAATTCTTCCTAATCTCCAGTCTAAATCTGTCCTCTTTCAGCTTCAATCCTTGAAGGCAAGATGTTGGCTTTCATTCCAGGTCCTAGCAGTGCTTGTCAAAGCACCTGCAGTCCATTTAGCTGCCTTCAGGGAGAAGGGGGATAGAGGAAATATATGGAAGGAGGGCAGGAGGTACATATTTAGGTGGTACCAAAGAGCTTCAGAAGGGAATAATTCAATAGGCTCACACTTCTACAATAAGCTGAAGGCTTAGAAAAAGCTGCTTGGCCATGAATGACCTACAGCCAGAAGCTGAACCACTGCATATAGCTGGCAGATTAAGGGAGGTGATTCTGACACTCTACTCTACCCTGGAGTACTGTGTCCAGATATGGGGACCTCAAGAGAAGAAGAACATGGACCTGATGGAGCCAGTCTAGAGGAGGCCACAAAGATGATCAGAGGGCTGGAGCACCTCCTCTGTGGGATCAGGCTGGGAGAGTTAGGGTTGTTCAGCCTGGAGAACAGAAGGCTTCAGGGAGGCCTTAGAGCTGCATTTCAGTATCTGAAGGGGACCTACAGGGAGGCTGTGGAGGGACTGTTTAGAAGGGTCTGTAGTGACAGATGAGGGGCAGTGGTTTGAAACTGGGGCAGTGGTTTGAAACTGGAGCAGGGGAGACTCAGGTTGGACATTAGGAGGAAGTTCCTCACAATGAGGGTGGTGAAACAGTGAAACCAGGTTGCCCAGGGATGTGTTGGAGGTCCCATCCCTGGAGACATTCAAGATCAGACTCAATGTGGCCCTGTGGCAGGCTGATCTAACTGCAGGTGACCCTGCTGACTACAGGGGGACAAGAGAAGATGAGCTTTGAGTGAGGGTCCCTTCCAACCTGCTGCATTCTGTGACTACTGAATTTTTGGGGCAGTCTAAAGTGACTGCTGAAGGGTAAGTTTGCAATGTCTGGGCAGGCTGGAAGAGGAGCTGAGAATTGCCTATGGAGCATGTATATCAGAACATTCTTCAGGTGACATTTATAGACAGCTTAAGCCTACAGTTGGAGGAGGACAATTTAATAGGGGGAGTCAACACAGGTTGGTGGAAGGTAAACCACGTCAGACAAATGATTACTTTTGAAAATGAAAAGGCTATTGATTTAGAGAGAGGGAAGCTGAGGTTTAATAAACCCCATCAGAACAGGCACTAAGCCTCAGCTGTTTCCTCAAAAGGATAATTTTTTTTTTGTATTCTCTTTTTATTCTTTTAAAGTGTGGTTTTGTAAGAGGTGGGGGGGAGGGGGGGGAATTGAGGAAGAGAAATAAAGATTTAAACCAAGTTTTAGTCTGGAGAAAAGGAGGCTGAACGCTCCAAGAAGGATGTTGAGGTGGTGGAGTAGGTCCAGAGAAGGGCAAGGAAGCTGGTGTAGGGTCTGGAGAACAGGGCTGGTGAGGAGCAGCTGAGGGAACTAGGGAAGAGGAAGCTAAGGGGAGACCTTCTGGCTATGACGCAGAAGCATTGTGCCCCTGTGCCCCTGTACTCTGCACTGGTTAGGCCACACCTTGAGTCCTGTGTCCAGTTGTGGGCCCCTCAGTTTAAAAAGGACATTGAGACTCTTGAACATGTCCAGAGAAGGGCAACGAGGCTGGGGAGAGGCCTGAAGCACAGCCCTGTGAGGAGAGGCTGAGGGAGCTGGGGTTGTTTAGCCTGGAGAAGAGAAGGCTCAGGGGAGACTTTCTTGCTCTCTACAACTACCTGAAGGGAGGTTGTAGCCAGGTGGAGGTTGGTCTCTTCTCCCAGGCAACAGAAGAAGAGGACACAGTCTCAAGCTGTGCCAGGGGAAGTTTAGGCTTGAGGTGAGGAGAAAGTTCTTCCCAGAGAGAGTCGTTCACCATTGGAATGTGCTGCCCAGCGAGGTGGTGGAGTCACCATCCCTGGAGGTGTTCAAGAGGGGACTGGACGTGGCACTTGGTGCCATGGTTTAGTCATGAGGTCTGTGGTGACAGGTTGGACTTGATGATCTTTGAGGTCTCTTCCAACCTTGGTGATTCTGTGATTCTGTCCCTTCCAACCCAAAGCATTCTGTGATCCCTTGGTAGGCAGTCACAAGTAGGTGACTTACCACAGAACAGAACCTGGGTTCAACACACACATTTCCCAGGATGCTGGCATGCAGGGCAGAGGGGGAAATTCAAAAACTGAGGGAAACCCCCTGAAATGTGACAGAAGGGAGGACAGACCCCAGGAAGGACACACCTCAGGCTGGCAGCCTGCCTGCACAAAGGCAGCCAGAGCCCTCTCTCATATCAGCAGATGATGCCCTCAGACAATAGGGAGTGCAAGAGCCTTACTGCAGCCACCAGAACAGACATGAGTGAGCTAAAAATAGAATTAATGAGAGGAGGAACTCTGGGACTATTAATGAAGAACACAAATGAGTGAGAAACCCCTGGGAGAGGAATGCAGAAGGCTAACATTAGTTTTACAAAATATTCACTGTGTTCCTATCTCAAATCCTTTGCCTGGTATGTGAGTATGGGCCAAAATTCTACCCAGCATTTTGGGGTACATGAAGGAAAGTGTGGCCAGTAGGTCAAGGGAGGTTCTCCTCTCACTCTACTCTGCCCTGCTGAGACCAAATCTGGAGTGTTTTTGTCTAGCTCTGGGCTCTCTAGTTGAAGAGGTACAAGGACCTACTAGAGAAGAGTCCAAAGGAGGCTTCAAGGATGATGAAGGAAGTGGAGCATCTGTCATGAGGACAGGCTGAGAGACCTGGGGCTGTTTACCCTGGACAAGAGAAGACTGAGAAGAGATCTAATGAATGTCTATAAATATCTGAAAGGTAGGGGGCAAGAAGGTGGTGCCAGTCTCTTTTCAGTGGTGTTCTGTGATAGCACAGGGGGCAATGAGCACCAGCTGCAACACAGCCCATTCCAATGGGCAATCACTCTCTCTGTGTAGAACTTCCTCCTAACCTCCAGCCTAAACCTCCCCTGGCACAGCCTGAGACTGTGTCCTCTTGTTCTGGTACTGGTAGCCGGGGAGAAGAGACCAACCTCTGCCTGTCTACAACCCCCCTTAAGGTAGTTGTAGAGAGCAATAAGGTCACCCCTGAGTCTCCTCTTCTCCAGGCTAAGCAACCCCAGCTCCCTCAGTCTCTCCTCATAGGGCTTGTGTGAATGGGCTGCCTGAGGGGGTGGTGGAGTCACCATCACTGGAGGTGTTCAGGAGGAGACTTGATAGGGTGCTTGGTTGCATGGGTTAGTTGATTAGGTGGTGTTGGATGATAGGTTGGACATGATGATCTTGAAGGTCTCTTCCAACCTGGTCTATTCTATTCTATTCTATTCTATTCTATTCTATTCTATTCTATTCTATTCTATTCTATTCTATTCTATTTGGAATTCCACCTCAATGTGAGGAGGAACTTCTTTAATGTAAGGGTGCTGAAGCCTCAGGGCAGGCTGCCCAGAGAGGTTGTGGAGTCTCCTTTTCTGCAGACTTTCAAGACCCATCTGGATGAGTTCCTGTGTCACCTGCCCTAGGTGATCCTGTTTTGGCAGGGGTGTTGGACTGGATGGTCTCCAGAGGTCTCTTTCAACCATTCTCTGATTCCATGAAACACTGAGCAGAAGGCAAGTGGACACAGAGAAACAACCCCCTTCCTGTGGTGAGGAGAACTCCTTGGCACCAGGAGAAGCCCTGGTACAGCTCAGATTAAACACCATGAGTATTTTCAGTGCAGCAGCCAGCTCCTTGGTTTCAGCTGTCCCACTTGAAGGAAATCCAGGATGGTTTCAGCTGCTTGGCTGCGCTGTGGAGGCAGCATGTGGGCAGAGACTGTTTTACAGGGAAAGCGGTGCCCACGTGCTGGCATGCAGAGGGGGAACAAGGAGAACTGGAATTCTCCACATTCCCAATTAAAAGTATTAGTTATTAGAAAATCAATCAATCATAGCCCTCATTTGCTTGGGATTTTGAGCCAAAGCTTTGAAACTCACCCTGGGTTTGCTGCAGGGCTCTCAAGTCAATGACACATCCTTCTAGATCATAGAACCAAGAATCCTGAGCAGAGCAGAGTGGCAGAACCACTAACAGCTAACAACTGGAAGACATCAATCTCTCCTGAATGGGTGAAATTGTTCTAAGGTGCACCAGAATCCTCTTTAAACACCCCCTCAAATCACACAATCCCAGCATGCTGGGGGCTGGAAGGGAAGTCTGGAGATCATCCAGTTCAAGCCCCCTGCCAAAGCAGAGGCACCCACAGCAGCTTGCCCAGCATCACAATGGGCAGGGGGGTTTGGAAGCTCTCCACAGAAGGAGACTCCACAACCTCTCTGGGCAGCCTGCTCCAGGCCTCCAGCACCCTCACACCAAACAAATTCCTCCTCATCTTCAGATGGAACCTTCCAGTTTGTGCCCATTGCCCCTCACCCTGTCAGTGTGCACACCTGGATGGAGACTGGCACCTTCACCTTGACACCTACCCCTCAGATATTTACAGACATTGATAAGTTCCCTCTCAGTCTTCTCCAGACTAAACAGCCCCAGGTCACAGAATTACAGAATAGAAGTGGTTGGAAGAGACCTGAAAGATCATCCAGTGCAACCCTTGACCCAGCTTTTCCAGATCAAATAGAGTTTCAGTAGGCTGAACATGAGCCAGCAGTGTGCCCAGGTGGCCAAGAGGGCCAATGGCATCCTGGCCTGCATCAGGAACAGTGTGGCCAGCAGGAGCAGGGAGGTCATTCTGCCCTGTACTCAGCACTGGTTTGGCCACACCTTGAGTCCTGTGTCCAGTTCTGCGCTCCTCAGTTTAGGAAAGATGTTGAGTTGCTGGAAGGTGTCCAGAGAAGGGCAACAAAGCTGGGGAGGGGTTTGGAGCACAGCCCTGTGAGGAGAGGCTGAGGGAGCTGGGGTTGCTTAGCCTGGAGAAGAGGAGGCTCAGGGCAGACCTTCTTGCTCTCTCCAACTCCCTGAAGGGAGGTTGTAGCCAGGTGGGGGTTGGTCTCTTCTCCCAGGCAAGCAGCACCAGAACAAGAGGACACAGGCTCAAGTTGTGCAGGGAGAAGTTTGGGCTTGATCTTAGGAGGAAGTTCTTCCCAGAAAGAAAGATTGGCCATTGGGATGGGCTGCCCAGGGAGGTGGTGGGGTCAGCATCACTGGAGGTGTTTAAGAAGAGACTGGATGAGGCACTCAGTGCCGTGGTCTAGTTGATTAGTTAGGGTTGGATGATGGGTTGGACTTGATGATCATGGACGTCTCTTCCAACCTGGTTGATTCTGTGTGATTCAAGTCCCTTTATCATCCTCATAACCTCCATTGGACTCTCGCTAGCAGATCCCTGTCTCTCTTGAAGTGGGGAGCCCAGAACTGGACACCATATTCCAGGGCAGAGTAGAGGGGGACAGCGAACCTCCCTTGACCTGCTGGCCACACTTTCCTTGACGCACTCCAAAATTAACAACCAGATCCTGCGTTGGACCCCCTCCAGAAGCTCAGGCAGGTGCCTGCCAGCTGCTTTACTGCAGGCAGCAGCAGCAGGGGTGGCTGGGGCGGGCTGGGGCCATTACCTGTAGTAGCCAGGCATCACAATGTGCACGCCAGCGCTGGGCTGACAGATGTTGGGGAGTTGCTGATCATCCATTTTGCGCACCGAGTCTGTGAAGGGTCCCGTAGCATTGATGACACACTTGGCTTTGACATCAAACTCCTGCCCTGTGAAAGCAAACAGCATCAATCACACACCTCCCACCCCCTCCATTTGTTCCCCGGCTCGCTGCGATTCATCCATCCATGGGCTCGAGCCTGCCGCACCGCAGCTGGCCGTGCCCAACAGCTGGGACAGGCTAAGGATGCTGAGTTCTCATCTTAATGCCAGCAGGGGGAGAAGGTGCAGAGGGAGGTGCAGGGTAATGGGAGTGGAGGGTTAGGGGGGTGCAGGGAGAGGAGGGTGCAAGAGGATGGGAGATGGGGGTGCAGGGAGATGGGGGTGCAGGGGGATTAGGGTGCAGGGGGATGGTCTGCAAGGTGAAGTGGGTGCAAGGTAAGGGGAGAGAGAGGTTCAGGGAGAGGGGGGTGCAGGAGCAGCTGGGGTGCAAGGGGATGAGAGCTAGAGGTGCAGGAATAGAGGAGTGTAAGGTGGTGGGAATTGGGGGCACAGGGGAATGGGTGCAAGGGGATATTGATGCAAAGGGATACTGGTGCAAGAGGATGTTGGTGCAAGGGGATGGGAGTCAGAAGTGCAGGGAAAGAGGGGTGCGAGGCAGGAGGAGTTGGGGGTGCAAGGGGATGTTGGTGAAGGCAATATTGGTGCAAGGAAATACTGGTGCAAGAGGATGTTGGTGCAGGGGGATGGGAACCAGAGGTGCATGGAGAGAGGGGTGCAAGGTGGTGGGAGTTGGGGGTGCAAGGGGATGGGTGCAAGTGGCTGTTAGTGCAAGGGGATATGGGTGCAAGGGGATGTTGGTGCAAGGGGATGGGAGCCAGAGGTGCAGGGAGAGAGGGGTGCGAGGTGGTGGGAGCTGGGGGCGCAAGGGAATGGGTGTAGGTGGCTGTTGGTGCAAGGGGATGTTGGTGCAAGGGGATGGGAGCCAGAGGTGCAGGGAGAGAGGGTTGTGAGGCAGTGGGAGTTGGGGGCGCAAGGGAATGGGTGTAAGTGGCTGTTGGTGCAAGGGGATGCGGGTGCAAGGGGGTGCGGGTGGAAGGGGATGGGAGCCAGAGGTGCAGGGAGAGAGGGGTGCAAGGCAGTGGGAGCTGGGGGCGCAGGGACATGTGGCCGCGGGGATGCCGCACCGCCGGCAGTTCTGCCGGCAGAGGTGGGCGGGAGGCGGCGGGGGGATGGCGGGGGGGTGTCCGGGAGGCACCCACCTGTGAGGACGTCCCTGCAGCGCACCCCGCAGACGCGCTCCTTGCCGCTGGCCGGGTCCCTGCCCTTCAGCAGGCGCAGCACTTCAGCGTAATTGGCCATGGCAGCGCCGTACCTGGCAGCGGTCAGGGCGATGGCGAGGTTCATCCGCGCGTCGTTGTGCTGTCCTGCAGCGGGGACGGGCACGGGGGGGAAGGACACCAGTCACCCCCAGCCACGCACTCGCGGTATGGAAGTGTGTCAGAAGCGATCCGTCACAGCTGTCCCTGTCACATCGCATAGGCCCTGATGGCTGCCCGCGCCTCACCGGCGGGATTTAAAGATACAGCCCCGGCGGAGCTCCCTGCCCGGGCCTCCCTCGGTGCCGGCCCCGGCCGTGCCTCCGCCCGCAGCCGCCGCACGCCGCTGCTGGGTCTGCTGCACCTCCAGCTGAGCAGCGCGGAAACTACCGGGTTTGCCTTGCCCTGCGCTGGGATCCTGTCACTCTAAGGGCTCCTTTGGTAGCCCAACCGGCGTCCGTCAGCAATTCCCAACAGCGCATGGACCACTCCATGTCCAAGAGCCGAGGGACAACCAGTCCTGGTGCCCCCAGCATCAGAAGGACATGGAGCTAGTGGAGAGGGTTCAGAGGAGGCCACAAAGATGAGCAGAGGGCTGGAGCACCTATGGGGACAGGCTGAGAGAGTTGGGGCTGTTCAGTCTGGAGAAGAGAAGGCTCCAAGAAGACCTTAGAGCAGCCTTCCAATACCTGGAAAAGGCTACAGGAGAGCTATGGAAAGACTATTGATAGAGCTTGTCATGGCAGGACGAGAGGTGATGGTTTTGAGCTGGAAGAGTGGAGATTTAGACTGGAGATTAGAAAGACATTCTTTACAGTGAGAGCAGTGAGACACCGGAACAGGTTACCCAGGGAGGCTGCGGATGTTCCCTCCCTGGAGGTGTTCAAGGCCAGGTTGGATCAGGCCTTGAGCAACCTGGGCTGGTGGGAGGTCCCTGCCTGAAAGGGGGTTTGGAACTAGATGATGTTTAAGGTCCCTCCCAACCCAAACCATTCTATCAATCTATGAATCTTCAAGGTCCCTTCCAACCCAAACCATTCTATCAATCTATGAATCTTCAAGGTCCCTTCCAACCCAAACCATTCTACCAACCTATAAATCTCTAAGATCCTTTCCAACCCAAACCATTCTATCAACCTATGAATCTTCAAGGTCCCTTCCAACCCAAACCATTCTATCAATCTATGAATCTTCAAGGTCCCTTCTAACCCAACCTATGAAACCCAACCAGCATCCACCAACAATTCCCATCAGCTCTCCACATCCAAGGAACAACCTCCCAGAGACTGTGCCGCACTCTCAGCTCCCTACAATTGCTCTTTCTTGTGTGTGCATCTCAGCACCCAACCCACACTATAAAACCATCTCTCCCCCCACAAAATACCCCCCAAAAAAGAGCAAGAGCAATAAGCAGACAGGAATTAATGAAGGATTCTTAACGTGTATCATTAAAGATTTATTACCGAAATTCCCTCGTTAAAGCAAACCAGGAGAGAGGCAGAGGGGTGGGGAGGGGGGAGATGATTAATTACTTTGAAATGCTGGCTTCACCTGAGACTTTTCCTATTTATTATTGCCACTGAAGGGAAAGTCCTAGCTGCTGGCTGGGAAGAATTACTATACATTGAAGGGGCCAGGCTCTGTGTGTCCTGAATAATTAATTCACCAGAGGGTTACAGCTTCCTGAGGTACGCTTCCTCTGCCCCACCAGTTTGGGGCCACTTCTCTCCCAGCTAAGACTGACCAGGTGATAAATTGGTAATAGATAGTGTGGTTGATTTATGCTGCCAGCATTCCCAGCCCTCGCTACAAATGGTTTATGTAAAGTTTGGTCCTTCGGATTCTGCCCGTGCCGCCTCGACCCGCCACGCAAATCATCTGTTCCCAGCTAAAAGGGCAACGTTCTAAAGGTGGGATCAATGGCCTCAAAGGTGCCACCTCCCCTCCTCAAACTTCTCCTCCTCGCACAGCCAGATGATGCAGTGCAATCAGTCTTCAGCCAGCAGGAGAAAAGACAAAGCAAAAACTTCCGCGAGGTGCACGGAGCCAGCGACGCGATAAAACACCGATGAAGAACCAGACCAACCCAGGATGAACTGCAGAGAACAGCAAACCAACTGAGCAAGGTGTCAGGAGAAGTTGGGGATGCTCCACCACCCAGCATGGACCAGACTAAACCACCCCCTTGTCAGGAGGGAAAGGCAAACTAGTAGAGGGATGCATAGCCATGGGTGCTGCTGCTATGGCAGGGGGAGGATCAAACCCTTCAACCCCAAACCATTCCATGAGTCCATGAAATCACAGAATCCTAGAATGCTTTGGGCTGGAAGGGACCTTGAAGATCATCTAGTTTCAAGCCCCCTGCCATGGGCAGCAACACATCCCACCAGCCCAGGTTGCTCAAGGCCTCATCCACCCTGGCCTTGAACACCCCCAGGGAGGGGACATCCACAGTCTCCCTGAGCAACCTGTTCCAGTGTCTTACCACCCTCACTGTAAAGAATTTCTTCCTAATCTCCAGTCTCAATCTCCTCTCATCCATCTCAAAGCCATTGCCCCTTGTCCTATCACTACAAGCCCTTGTCAAAAGTCTCTCCCCAGCTTTCTTGTAGCACCCTTCAGGTACTGGAGGGCTGCTCTAAGGGGTCTCCCCTCAGAGCCTTTTCTTCTCCATACATGTGGGCATTTCGGAGTCCTTCTGCCTGTCCTTCAGTCCAGCCAGAATGAAAAGAACAGTGAACACTTGCATCAACAATGAGCAATTTAATGCATATCACTTTAGAACATCTCAAAAGCAGACCTCAAAGGCAGAGGACACTTTATACATCTCCTCCTGGAAGCCATCCATACCTCTAACATCTACATCTACCACCCTAAAGCTTCAATCCATTCCCTCTTGTCCTATCACTACAAGCCCTTGTAAAACGACCTCAGGAGGTTCAGCTCAAACCTCAACACTTCAAGGCAGGGCTGGAGAAGATACAGCTCATGTAGCACCAGACAGAGACAAGACAAAGAGCAGCAACCTGCTGCATCACTGCAGCTCCTTCCATGTGGAGCAGGACACAGCACAGATTCCAAAGCACTCCAGGAAATGATCCTTTGGCCCAAAGCTGACAGTTCCAAAGTATGCCAGCAAATAGAATAAAATAGAACTAACCAGGTTGGAAAAGACCTTTGAGATCATCGAGTCCAACCTATCACCCAACACCATCTCATCAACTAAACCATGGCACCAAGCACCCCATCCAGTCTCTTCCTGAACACCTCCAGTGATGGTGACTCCACCACCTCCCTGGGCAGCACATCCCAATGGCCAATCTCTCTTTCTGGGAAGAACTTCTTCCTAACATCCAGTCTAAATCTCCCCTGGCACAGCAAATGTTCCTCTGGCCCAAAGCTGAAGGTGTTCAGGAGCTCAGTGCTCTGAAGACACCTTTCTTTGTTGTGGGGCTTGATTTGGGGACTATCTGGCCCAGAGGATAGAATCCAAAAAAAAGCAAAACCAAACCAGTGTTGAGTTGATCCTGTAAGTGTGGGAGCTGACCAAGAACAATCCAAGCACAAACCAGACACACAACCCTCAAATCCATCTATGTATGAATGAAACCTTGATGTACCTGGATGACACTTACTCACTTATTGCAGAAGGACCTCAAGACCAAGAGGGCTTCTTCAGTTACTTTCTCGTCCGCCATCACCTTGTTCTCACCATCAACACAGAAGGTGGTACCTGACACAAAGGGGTCTGCTCTGGAGAAAAGGAGGCTGAGGGGAGACCTTCTGGCTCTCTACAACTCCCTGAAAGGAGACTTGAGCCAGGTGGGGACTGGTCTCTTCTCCTGAGAAACAACTGACAGGACAAGAGGAAATGGCCTCAAGTTGCAGCAAATGTTGGACATGAGAAAAAACTTCTTATTTGGAAGAAGAAACTTCCTCTCTCATTGGAATAGGCTTCCCCAGGAGATGACTGAATCCCCATCCCTGGAGGTGTTTAAAAGCCTCAGAGATGTGGTGCTGCGGGACATCCATCATCCCCCTGAGCAGCCTGTTCCAGTCTTTGAGAACCCTTTCAGGGATGAAGTTTCTTCTAATATCCAATCTAAACCTGTCATAGTGCACCTTGAGGCTGTTTCCTCTTGTCTGATAATCACTGGGCACTAGGGATGGAAGACCAGCCCCAACCTGGCTCCAGCTTCTTTCTAGGGACTTGCAGAGAGCCAGAAGATCTCCCCTCAACCTCCTTTTCTCCAGGCTGAACAACCCCAGGTCCCTCAGCTGCTCCTCACACAACCTGTTCTCCAGAATCAACCCTCTTTGGGACATGGTTTAATGGTGTCAGGTTGATGGTTGGACTCGATGATCTTAGAGGCCTTTTCCAACCCAAACAATTCTACGATCCCATGATCCTATGATCCCATCAATCCCTGCTGTATCAGAGTAACAATAAAGGGAGACTTTAATTTTCACTAAGGGTAGGCACCCACCTTAGCCACACTGCTGTCACCAAATTAACACCAAACCCTCCTAAACCCCCATTCTTCTTCAAAGGCTGCTGCTGAAGACATGCAGTGCCTCAAGACATCTTAGTCATAGAACCGTAGAATCGTTAGGGTTGGAATGGACCTCAAGGAGCATCTAGTTCCAACCCCCCAAGGAAACCTCACACTAGATCAGGTTGCTCAGAGCCACATCCACCCTGGCCTTAAAAATCTCCAGGGATGAGGCTTCTACCACCTCCCTGGGCAGCCTGTGCCAGTGTCTCACCAGTGTCGATCTTGTCTAAGTGTGTCCTGCATCCTGTTGAGCCCAAGAGTGATGCCATTTGGTTTATCATTTCATTGCTTTTCTTGCCTTTTTTTTTCCTTCCCCTTTTTCTGGGGTGTAATTTAGGAAAATTCTATTTTCACTGCTCAGTAGCAAATGTTGTAGCTCTGCAAGAGGAGCAGACAATGCTTCCGTTGGCACTGGAGGAGGCCTCCCACAGGCTGCGCCGCGCGTACGTTTGGTTTATTTCTGTCACAGCTGAACCGTGGCCAGCTTTGGCCCACAGACTGCAGAGGTGTGGCTCTGACTGATTCACTCTGTGACAACCACACTCTTCAGGAGGCACTCTGGTCCTTCTAGCATGTTCTGGACCACACAGGCACCCATGGATTTAGTACCGGGTCCTGTTTGCTCCTCTGCAACTCTTCACTTCACACAACCCCGCTGTGGTGGGGGCTGGAAGGGACCTCTGCAGATCACTCAGTTCAAGCTCCCTGCTCAAGCAGGGGCACCCACAGCAGCTTGCCCAGCAGCACAATGGCCAGCTGGGTTTGGAAGCTCTCCACAGAAGGAGACTCCACAACCTCTCTGGGCAGCCTGCTCCAGGGCTCCAGCACCCTCACACCAAACAAGTTTCTCCTCATCTTCAGGTGGAACCTCCTGGCTTCCAGTTTCTGCCTGCTGCCCCTTGCCCTGTACCTGGGCACCACTGACAAGAGTCTGGCCCCAGCCTCTTGCCCCCTGTTGCTGAACATTGAGCAGATCCCCTCTAGGGCTGCTCTTCTCCAGGCTCCACAGCCCCAGGGCTCTCAGCCTTTCCTCCTCACAGAGATGCTGCAGGCCCCTCAGCATCTTTGTAGCCTCTACTGGACTCTCTCCGGTAGCTGCCTCTCTCTTGAACTGGAGACGCCAGAATTTGACCCAGTACTCTGGACGTTGCCTGAGTAGGGCAGAGTAGAGGGGGGAGGAGAACCTCCCTCGACACACTGGCCACAATTTTCTCCACACATAGTTGAAGATAAAGAGGACACAGTCACCAGTGACCTGTTTAGAAAGAAGCTGGAAGCTCTTCAAATGCTAAGGTGGTCACTGGCGGTCCTGTTAAGCTCTTTATGGCAAGAACCAACACCAACACACACAGGGGTTTCTCTTGCCACAGAAACCCCTGCAAGCATCACCCCAACCCCTCTGGCTCACGCTGCAACAGTGGAGCTGCAGCCTGTGGGTTGCAAACTTCTTCCTTTAAAGAGCTGGCTGGACCCTGTGACAGACATGGAACCCTCCTCCTCCCCCCCCCCCCAATTTACAGCCCTTTCTGATTAGCCTCACCCAGTTACTGCCGTGGAGGTCAAGTTTAATGGGGAGCTGGAAATGAGCCATGCAAGAAGCTATCTGACAGCCTTAATGAACTTTCTGGGGAGGACAAATCCTTCCAGAGAACCACCTACTAGGCTCCTGTGGAATGGGCAAAGGCATTAAAAGAAATATGGGAATGAGACAGCTCAGCCCATGGGGTGGTCACCATGTGAGATCCCCACACAGACTAAAAGGTTGTGTGGGTTTTCTTGGTTCTCCTTTAAAAAGCTGAGGGGAAGAAGGCCAAATAAATACTTGCAAATTCATCTCTTGCTTAGCTCTTACCCCTCTATGTGAGCACCACCTCTTAACAACCCCATGAATGTTCTAGGTTGGGGCAGAGTGGGTGGAAACTGCCTGGTGGAAAAGGAGCTGGGAGGTGTTGCTTGACAGTGGCTGAAGATGAGCCCAGGTAGCCAAGAAGGCCACAAGCATCCTAGCTTGGATCAGGAATAGTGTGGCCAGCATGACCAGGGTGGGGATTGTGCCCCTGGACTGGGCACTGGTGAGGTCTCACCTTGAATACTGAGTCCACTTTTGGGCCCCTCACTCCAAGAAGGATACTGAGGGACTGCAGCAGGTTCAGAGAAAGGCAAAGAAGCTGATGGAAAACAGGTCTGGTGGGGAGCAGCTGAGGGAACTGGGGTTGTTCACCCCGGAGGAAAGAAGGCTGAGAGGAGACCTCATTGCTCTCTACAGCCACCTGAAAGGAGGCTGGAGCCAGGTGGGGGTTGGTCTCTTCTCTCAAGGAACAAGTGACAGAGCAAGAAGAAATGGCCTCAAGTTGCACCAACAGAGCTTAGGTTGGACATGAGAAAAAAACTTCTTCACTGAAAGGGTTCTCAAAGCACTGGAACAGGCTGGCCTGGGAGGTGATTGAATCCCCCAACCCTTGGGGGTGTTTCAAAGACCCAGAAATGTGGTGCTGAGAGCCATGGCTTAGCCTCAGCCACGGCAGGGTTAGAGACTGGCTGAAGCGGATGATCTTACAGGTCTATTTCCAACCCAGCCCCTTCTGTGGCTCTGTGACTCTCACATCAGTGCTACTCTCCAAGCTATCTCAGGAGTCTATTTCTGTGCCTCTGCGTTCCTCTCTTACCCCAGCCCTGCGCTAGATGATTCCATGCAGGCAGCGAAGCAAAGCGAGGCACGAAACCAAGCAGCTCCATGTGAGGGAAGGTTTGCTCCCTGTGTGTACACAAACCCTGCCAAAACCGCCCCAAATTGCAGGCTGATGAGCGATAATTAGACAGCACGCTCCAGAACCCAGTTACCAGGGCTGCCCACAGCCTCTGATTCCTAACTAAGTGCTTAATTAGGCTGAGCAGCTTTATTACAAGCATTAAGGCAGGAACTCAACATCTGCTGTGCAGACGGAAAGTGGTCGTGGCCAAGTTTAGGCATCATGAATCAGCTGGAGTGACTCAAAACTCTTCCAGGCTTCTCTGGGAAAAGAGCTGGGCAAATTCTCTGCACTGGTGAGGTAACACCTCCAATCCTGGATTCAGTTTTGGGGCCCTCACTCCAGGAAGGATGTTGAGGGGCTGGAGCAGGTTCAGAGAAGGGCAGCCAAGCTAGTGGAGGGTCTGGAGAACAGGGCTGGTGAGGAGTAGCTGAGGGAACTGGAGGTGTTCAGCCTGAAGAGGAGGCTGAGGGGAGAGCTCATTGTTCTCTACAACTCCCTGTGAAAGGAGGTTGGAGTGAGGTGGAGGTTGGTCTCTTCTCCCTACTATCAGGTGATAGAACAAGAGGAAATGACCTGAAATTGCACCAGGGGAGGTTTATGTTGGAGATTAGGAACAGTTTCTTTCCTGCAAGAGTGGTAAGGGGTTGGAAGAGGCTGCCCAGGAAGGTGGTGGAGTCACCATCCCTGGAAGTGTTCAAGAAACCTGTGGCCATGGCACTTGGGGCCATGGTTTAACAGCCATGGTGGTGTTGGGTTGGAGGTTGGACTCAGTGATCTTGGAGGTCCTTTCCAAACAAAAGAATTCTATGATGCTGTGATGAAATTTGACCCCATGAGGCATGAATCTTCACTGATGCCCTCAGACCTGAAACACTCCTTGCTCTCCAAACCACACAATGCTTCAGGCCAAAGCTCACTATGATTCTTACAGAATCATGGAACTATTGAGGTTGGAAAAGACCTTTGAGATGATCAAGTCCAACCACTCACAATCCCGCCAGTACTGCCAAGCCACTACAACTAAACCACATCCCTCAGCAACACATCCATGTTTCTTGAACACCTCCAGGGATGGTGACTCTACCACCTCCCTGGGCAGCCTGTTCCAGTGCCTGAGAACCCTTTCTGGGAAGACAGTTTTGCTAATGTCTTTAGCACAGATGCTAAAACTGGTACAGAAACTAAGCTACCAGAACCCAAACCCAAGCCACAACCTCCAGGCACACCAGGACAAACCAAACTTGGGATCCCTGCTGGGTGCTGCTGCTTTGTAGGACGCTGTCTCCTGCTTCTTTTGTCTCAGCCTTCAAGTTGTCACCGCAGCCCTATCGCCATGTCAGCAGGAGGAACAGCGCGGTGTTAAAATGGGACTGAGCATTGTCACTGTCACTTTATGGAAGCCAAGCTCAAATGTCACCCTGAACAACTGTCAGGGCCATGCCACCAAGCCAGAGAGGAGCGTGGTGATGTCAACACAGCTTACCAGGGGCCCGTGCCACATCCGACCTGACTGCTCCTCCCAACAGCTTGGAACGGAGGCAAACTTTGCTCTCCACGCTGCTGCAGCTTCCCTTGCCCCCCCTCCCCCCCCTTTCTTTCTTTTTTTTCCTTTCTTTTAAAGCCTAAATGAAGAAGTGATTGATGTGGCAGCTCTGGCAGGTTGTCTTGTGCAGGTTGGATGCTGACCTCCACTGTATGGCCCAGTGGGGCTCAGCTAGGGGATGTGATTCATAGAATCATGGAATGGTTTGGGGTGGAAGGGGCCTTGGAGATCCTCCAGTGATTTGCACAGTGGAAGTGCTGCAGCAAACCATTTAATGCCAGTGGAATGATCACATTTCCTTGACTTCTGATACCTCAGATGAAGTTTTTCTGTCTGAGAAGTGGAGAGCAAAGCCAGGCAGAGTTGGAAAGTTGTCACCAGAACATTTTCACATCTCACTATACCCACCAGCCACAAATAAACTCATTTATTCTCCCCTACATCCAGTGAGTTACTGGTATGGCAGGGAGACTGAGTAGATGATCTCTAAGGTCCCTTCCAACCTAAGCCAGTCTATGAAAACCAATTTCTCTACCAAATTAATGCCTGAGAGGCAAGATCATAGAATGGTTGGGGTTGGAAGGCACCTTCAAGATCATCTAGTTCCAACCCCCTGTCATGGGCAGGGACACCTTCCACTAGCCCAGGTTGCTCAAGGCCTCATCCAAGCTGGCCCTGAGCACCTCCAGGGAAAGAACATCCACAACCTCCCTGGGCAACCTGTTCCAGCATCTCCCCACCCTCGCTGGAAAGAATTTCTTCCTGATCTTGAGTCCCCAGGAGAGCTGGGGGATGGGGATGTGGCACACTGGAAATCGTCAGGATGGGCAGTTGTGTGCCAGCTGGAGGTGACCATATTCACCATGGAATGCCAGGCAGAGAGAATTCAGGGCTGCTGCTGACAGCAGGATCCACCCCCATCCATCCACCAGTCCAGCAGCAGCTTTTTGAGAGTTCTCCCCTGAACCTAGAGAAACCCAGCCCATGACAGGCTGCAGACACAGGTCAGGGCAAGGAGAACTTGGCTGATGTGAGAGGAGGAGCATGGTGAGGAAGGTCATAGAATGGTTTTGGCTGAGAGAGACATTTAAAATCACCTGAGTCCAACTGTTAGCCTAGCGCTGCCAGGCCACCACCAAACCATGGCCCTCAGCACCACATCTCCACAGCTTTGAAAACCCTCCAGGGGTGGGAACTCCACCACTGCCCTGGACAGCCTGGGATAGGCCTTGGCAATCCTTATGGGTTAAAAATTGTTCCTCATGTCCAACCTGGTGCAACTTGAGGCTGTTTCATCCTGTCCTATCACTTGATCATGACAAGAAGAGTCTGACCCCAACCTGGCTCCAACTTCCTTTCAGGGAGCTGTAGAGAGCAATGAGGTCTCCCCTCAGCCTCCTTTTCTCCAGGCTGAACACCCCCAGTTCCCTCAGCTGCTCCTCACCAGCCCTGCTCTCCAAACCTTTCACCACCTTCGTTGCCCTTCTCTGGACACACTCCAGACCCTCAATGTCCTTCTTGGAGTGAGGGGCCCAAAACTGGACTCAGTATTCCAGGTGTGGCTTAACTGGTGCCCAATCCCTGCCCTGGTCCTGCTGGCTTTGCTGTGTCTATCAATGTGAACCTCTCCAGCCCAGCCCATCCCAGGCTCTGTATGCCAAATAATAGAGGACCAGCTGCCACCACAAGGGAAGGAGCTGGCAGAGGTAGAGCCACCCCACAATGTGTGCTTCCAATCATAGCTCCAGGATGGAATTGTGTAGATTCACAGAAACATAGAATTGTTTGGTCACAGAAACATAGAATTGTTTGGGTTGGAAGAGACCTTTAGGACCATCCAGTCCAACCATCAACCCACCACCACCATGGCCATTAAACCATGGCCCAAAGTGCCATGGCCACAGGTTTCTTGAACACCTCCAGTGATGGTGACTCCACCACCTCCCTGGGCAGCCTGTTCCAGGGCCTGACCACTCTTGCAGCAAAGAAACTGTTCTAATCTCCAACCAGGTATTAACTAATGAGTGGCCATTTAAGTGCCCATCAAGGCAGGGGTGTCAATGACAGCAGAGTTCCACGCTCCAGTGGAGGCCTCCCGGTGCCCACCACTGGGGACCACTCAGGTGTTTGTGTCCCAGTCTGCAAAGCAAGCTGGGTTTGGGTTTTTTTTTCTGCTGAGAAATAACCTTCTGAAACACCATCTGAAGGATTATTCCCTCTTCACTTCTTAAGGGACACAAAAACACCCTCATCCTTTGCTTAGAGGAGCAAACCTCCTCCCCCTCCCTTTCCCTTTGCTTAGAGGAGCATTAAAGAAACAGCCAAGCGCGAGGCGGTGGAATTGGCTGGAATATTCATCATCTCCAACCTCCAACCCACCACGGACAAACAGAGGGATCCAGCACGTCAGAGAGCAAAGCCAATTTCATCTGTGGCTCCCCTGAGGTAAATGGAGTTCACAGTCCTGCCCCCACCCCAACCTCAGCCATAATCCCTTGCTTCCTGGAGGTAAGAAAAGCACTGGAGTGAGGAAAATTCTGCGGCGGGATATAATGATCCAAAATGACAGGGACAATAATGACAATGAATTTCATGTCTCCCAGTCATGAGCTGGGGATGCTTGACTGGGCTGACTCACACAATTAAATTGTTACAGGTACAGCAGGAGATGCAGTTATCAGCCACCGCTTTTGGGAGGGACGCCTGGGGCAATGGCGATGGCAACGCGGCGGCGACGGCCCTTTGGTTGGGAGCAAAGGGCTTGCTCCTGGTTGGGGGGGGGGGACACCCTGTGTGGCTGCACCCTCTGACAGAAGCAAAACTGGGTTAAAGACACCAGCCATTTGAAGGGGGTATTGATTTGATCCCTTCTGAAAAGGAGAAAAGAGCTCCGGAGGATGGCGGCAGCTGCGATGCTGGCTGCTGGGCGCCGAGAAGCTCTGCCAAATGAGAGGGACCCACGGGGCTTGGTTAGGAGAGTGAGCAGCAGCATTTAGAACAGAGCCCCACTGGTGTTTCTCCTGATGCCATCCAGGAAATAGGTTGCTCTTTGCTTCAAGAATGGTCAGGGATCAGGCTGCCCAGGGAGGTGGTGGAGTCACCCTCCTGGGAGGTGTTCAAGAAATGTGTGGCCATGGCACTTCGAGCCATGGTTTAGTGGCCATGGTGGTGTTGGGCTGATGGTTGGACTGGATGATCTTGGAGGGCTTTTCCAACCCAAACAGTTCTTTATGATTCTATATCCCTCCTCCAGGTTCAGCCTGGGGCTGCACCTCATTGTCCACACACCCCACCAGAGGTGGCTGTTGGTACCACACTTCTGTGATCCCTCCTGGCTGCCACAGAATCAGAGAACTGTTTGGGTTGGAAAACTCCTCCAAGATCATCCAGTCCAATCACCAACCCAACACCACCCTGGCCACTAAACCATGGCCCAAAGTGCAATGGCCACACATTTCTTGAGCACCTCCAGAGCTGGTGACTCCACCACCTCTCTGGACAGCCTCTTCCTCAGGATTCCACCTCCAGCTGGGTTACAATGGACATGGGACAAAGAACAATGGGATATGGAGAAGACAGAGTATGGACCACCTAACACTTAGTCTGCTTGCAAGGCTTCTTCTCATCTAGCTTCATCTCTGAAGAACCAAGTAATATGGTTAGCTGGGTGCTTCACCTCTGGAAACTTGCCTTGATGGAATGTGTCCAGAGTAGGGCAACAAAGCTGGGGAGGGGTTTGGAGCACAGCCCTGTGAGGAGAGGCTGAGGGAGCTGGGGTTGCTTAGCTTGGAGAAGAGGAGGCTCAGGGGAGACCTTCTTGCTGTCTACAACTCCCTGAAGGGAGGTTGTAGCCAGGAGGGGGTTGGTCTCTTCTCCCAGGCAACCAGCACTAGAACAAGAGGACACAATCTCAACCTGTGCCAGGGGAGGTTTAGGCTGGATGTCAGGAAGAAGTTCTTCCCAGCAAGAGAGATTGGCCATTGGGATGTGCTGCCCAGGGAGGTGGTGGAGTCACCATCACTGGAGGTATTTAGGAAGAAACTGGATGGGGTGCTTGGTGCCATGGTTTAGTTGATGAGATGGTGTTGGGTGATAGGTTGGACTTGATGATCTCAAAGGTCTCTTACAACCTGGTTAATTCTGTTCTATCAAATCATTAAGGTTGGAAAAGACCACTAAGATGCCCAAGTCCAACCTTCTACCCAACACCTCCATGACCACAAGACCATGTCTCCAAGTGCCACATCTACTCATATTTTTTGAACACTGACAAACTCAAAGAATTATTAGACCCAGGGAAAGGGTGGGGAAAGAGCCCGGCATAGGGCAATACCCCTCAACACCCCCCCAAAATACCCATTTCTCAAGTCCAAATTACAAAGCTCTACCATTTCATCATTCCGGACACACTCAGAAAGAAGGGAAAAGAGCTCCAAGAGCCTAAAGAAATAATAAATAAATAAATAACCCCCCCATATTTATTCCATTTTTTGACAGTTTAATGAATGCCCTACTCTTTTGCATTGATTTTTGTGTGTCTGGGTGTGTGCCTGGGAAGGATTTCTCAGGGGGGTTTGCCGTGAGCGAGCGAAGCTAAATCCGCTGCCACGGCTTCTTCTCCCTTTGAATAAGGTCCAGCTTCACATCTTGCAGAGGGAATAAAGAAAATAAATAAATAGCATGACCCTGAGGATGCCAAAAATCAAGGAAAAAAATTATTATAGCTTTTCCTACTTTTAACTAAGCTCCAGGTTAAACTATTTGAAGGAGAGGAGACATATGAAGAAAGAAAAATAGAATCAAAACCCCAAAATGCCAAAAAGAAAGAAGAATTCTTCCAACTTCTTCTACTTTTAAATGAGGTCCAGGTTGAAACATTTCAGGAGTGAATACATTCAAATAAAATTCATAAAAGAAGCCAAAAATTAAAGGAAATTTATTAGGCTTTCTTCTACTTTTAAGTAAGCTCCAGATTAAAGCATTTCAGGAGAAGATGCACACAAAAAAAGTCCTGAAGGTGCCAAAAAATAAGGAACAATTCTTGCAGCTGCTTCTACTTTTAAATCAGATCCAGGTTGAAGTATTTCAGGAGAAGATGCACACAAAAAAAGGCCTGGAGATGCCAAAAAATAAAGAACAATTCTTGCAGCTGCTTCTACTTTTAAGTCAGATCCAGATTAAAGTACTTCAGGAGGAAATGCATACCAAAAAAAAACCCAACCCCCAAAAAGGTAAAAATAAAGAATCATTCTTACAATTTTTTCTACTTTTAAGTAATAATAATAATAATAATAATGATAATAATAATAATAATAATATCCAGGTTAAAATATTTCAGGAAGAAAGAAATAGGGGGGAAAAAGAAAGCAACCCTCTGAGGATGCCAATAATAAAGAACAATTCTTACAACTTCTTCTACTTTTAACTAAGCTCCAGGTTTACATATTTCAGGAGAGAATGAATATGGAAAAGTCCTGAAGATGCCAAAATTAAAGACCAATTCTTACAGTTTCTTCTACCTTTAACTAAGCTCCAGATTCAAATATTCCAGGAGAGAATACATATGAAAGAGTCCTGAGGATGCCAAAACCAAAGACCAATTCTCATAGTTTCTTCTACCTTTAAGTAAGCTCCAAATTCAAATATTCCAGGAGAGAATACATGTGAAAAAGTTCTGAGGATGCCAAAATCAAAGACCAATTCTTATAGTTTCTTCTACCTTTATCTAAGTTCCAAATTCAAATACTCCAGGAGAGAATACACATTAAAATGTCTTGAAGATGCCAGAAATAAAGAGCAATTCTTACTTTCTTCTACCTTTAACTAAGCTCCAGATTCAAATATTCCAGGACAGAATACACATTAAAAAGTCCTGAGGATGCCAAAATTTAAGTCCAATTCTTATACTTTCTTCTTCCTTTAACTAAGCTCCAGATTAAGATACTTCAGGAGAGAACACACATGAAAAAGTCCTGAAGATGCCAGAAATAAAGAGTAATTCTTATAGTTTCTTCTGCCTTTCACTAAGCTCCAGATTCAACTATTTCAGGTAAGAATGAATATAAAAAGTCCTGGAGATGCCAAAAATAAAGAGAAATTCTTACAGTTTCTTCTACCTTTAACTAAGCTCCAGATTCAAATATTCCAGGAGAGAACACATATTAAAAAAGTCTTGAAGATGCCAAAACTAAAGACCAATGCTTACAGTTTCTTCTACCTTTAACTAAGCTCCAAATTCAAATACTCCAGGAAGGAATACACAGGAAAAAGTCCTGAAGATGCCAAAAATAAAGACCAATTCTTACAGCTTCTTCTGCTTTCACCTAAGCTCCAGATTCAAATCTTCCAGGTTGAAATAAATTAACATAATAATAATAATTAAAAATAAAAGCATCCCCAGTGCCAAAACTAAAGAACAATTCTCCCAGCCCTGCCAAGTGCACTGGCAATTTGTAGGGCAAGCTAAGTAGCAGGCTGTGGCATGACAGCCACCACAGAAATCACAGCTACTCCACAGGCACAGAAGTCATAGCTGCTGCTTCCTGCTTGCAGGAAATAGCAGCACATTCAAAAAGTGAGGTCAACCACCTCCAATCTTAAAATTCAGGCTTGGTTCCAGAACACCCTTGCCCTCCCCCACCCCCCTTACATACCCAAAGGCTCATCTTGACAGGCAAAATATGTTAAGAAAACTTGAGTCTGTGAGCACCTAGAGATGGGGAGGGGGGAAACAGCTTCTGAAAAAGATCTGTGCCACTTGGAATCGCTTAAAGGCTTGAAACTGAAATCTTCTGGCCAGTTGGATCCCTGCTTTCATGGTTTTTTCACAGAATTAGAGACTAAGGTTGGAAAAGACCTTTAAGAGCATGGAGCCCAACCCTGGTTTTTCTTGGTTTTGACATATATTTTCTAGATCTTTCTTCTAATAGCCCATCTAAACCTCAACAGCTCAAGCCCAAGATGTGCTCCTGGACAGTGGTGACAGCTGCTTGGTGCCATGAGAGGATTTCATAGATACATAGAATGGCTTGGGTTGGAAGAGGCCTTGGAGGCCATCTGGTTCCAACCTCCCTACCATGGACAGGGACACCTTCCACTAGACCAGGTTGCCCAGGGCTCTTAATGATAGATAATTGGAGGTCCCTTCCAGTCCAAACCATTCTAGTCTAGTCTAGTCTATCCTATTATATTACAAGATATAATTGGATATTCTATTCTTTCTATTCTATTCTATTCTATTCTATTCTATTCTATTCTATTCTATTCTATTCTATTCTATTCTATTCTATTCTATTCTATTCTATTCTATTCAATTCTCTCTGTTCCATTCTATCCTCTCTGTTCCATTCTGTCCTCTCTGCTCATTCTACCCTCTCTGTTCCATTCTATCCTCTCTGTTCCATTCTGTCCTCTGTTCCATTCTATCCTCTTTGTTCCATGCTGTCCTCTCTGTTCCATTCTATCCTCTTTGTTCCATTCTATCCTCTTTATTCCATACTGTCCTCTCTGTTCCATTCTATCCTCTCTGTCCATTCTATCCTCTGTTCCATTCTGTTCTCTCTGTTCCATTCTGTTCTCTCTGTTCCATTCCATCCTCTATGTTCTTCTATTCTCTCTGTTCCATTCTGTTCTCTCTGTTCCATTCTCTCTATTCCATTCTGTTCTCTCTATTCCATTCTGTCCTCACTGTTCCATTCTCTCTATTCCATTCTATTCCATTCCATTCTATTTTATCCTATTCTATTCTATCTTATTCTGTCCTATTCTATTACATTCTAAGACAACATAAGATATCATTGGGTGCTATATTCCATATATCATTATTAATGAGATCTAAAAATGGAGATGAATTCTTCCATTTAAAATGCTTTAAAACCCTTCTGCCCACGATCCTGAGAGCTCAGCCCAGCTCCTCCACCCCACTGCCTCTCCTCCACTTTTCCTTCAGCTACTTAAGTCGAAGTGACAGATCACTGCTCAGATAGCAGCCACGTTCTTCTCCCAAAATGTTGCCTTTTTTTTTTTGTTTTGCTATTCAGGAGGATCCTAATGGCAAGGAAATGCTAAATGAAGTCTGACATCTACCCCTAAGAAACAAACTTGTGAGTTGTAGCTTCAAAGCAAACCTTGAATAAATAGGACACGTTGTGTACACCCAGGCTAACATCCAACATATGCTGCAGCTTCCCGACGCTGAGACAGAGCAAGAATAGCCTCTGGGAAAGCTCTTGATGTGCTCTTGCTGGTGCTTCCAACATTTATAATGGGCCTGGTTTGCCTTTTTTTTTTTCTTTTTATTCCCCCTGTACAAACAATTTACAAAATGTAATTAAGATGAGCACAGCAACGGTTCAGAACACAACACGGCCATGAATAATGGATGGTTTGACACGCCGCCGCTTTGAGCCAGCGGTACCAAACGCAACAAGCCGCCTTCCTGATGGCTCCAAGGCTGAAGGAGAGGGCTACCACCCAGCCAGAACTGGGCAGGAGGCTCTCCTAGAATTGTGGAATGGGTTGGATTGGAAAGGAACTCAAAAATGCATAGAATCACAGAACGGGGATTGGCTTCCAAGCGACCTCGAAAGATTCATAGAATGGGTTGGTAGGGCCTCAAAAGATTCAGAGAATGGGTCAGTTTGGGTTGGTAGGACCCCAAAAGATTCAGAGAATGGGTCAGTTTGGGTTGGTAGGACCTCCAAGACTCATAGAATGGGTCAGTTTGGGTTGGTAGGACCTCAAAGACTCATAGAATGGGTCAGCTTAGGTTGGTAGGATCTCAAAGATTCAGAAAATCATAGAATGGATTGGGTTGGAAAGGACCTCAAAAGATTCAGAGAATGGGTTGGTAGGACCTCAAAAGATTCAGAGAATGGGTCAGTTTGGGTTGGTAGGACCTCAAAGATTCAGAAAATCATAGAATGGATTGGGTTGGAAGGCACCTCAAAGATTCATAGAATGGGTTGGCTTGGAAGGGACCTCAAAGATTCACAGGATTATAGAATGGGTTTAGGATGGAAGTGACCTCAAAGATTCATAGAATGGATTGGGTTGGAAGGCACCTCAAAGATTCACAGGATCATAGAATGGGTTTGGGTTGGAAGGCACCTCAAAGATTCATAGAATGGGTCAGTTAGGGTTGGTAGGACCTCAAAGATTCCTAGAATGGGTTGGTTCAGGTTGGAAGGTACTTCAAAGATTCACTGAATGGGTTGGGTTAGAAGAGACCTCAAAGATCAATTAGTTCCAACTCTCCTGCCATGGGCAGGGACACCTTCCACCAGACCTTTTGGGGTTTTTTACCCTCCACTGAAATATCTTCAGTAGTTCCCTGTCTCTCTTGAACTGAGAAGCCTAGAAATAGACACAGCACTCCAAAGGTGGCCTCACTGGAGCAGAGTAGAAGGGGAGGAGCCCCTCGACCTGCTGGCCACATGACATCTTTGTAGCCTCAACTTGACACTCTCCAGTGTCTCTCTTGAACTGAGAGAGCTCAAAACTGGACTCAGGACTGCAGCTGTGGTCTCACTGGAGCAGAGATACCTCAGATGAAGTTTTCTGTCTGAGAAGTGGAGAGCAAAGCCAGGCAGAGCTGAAAAGTTGTGAACAGAACATTTTCACATCTCACTATACCAACCAGCCATAAAAACTCATTTATTCTCTCCTACATCCAGTAAGTTACTGGTATGGCAGGGAGATTGAGTAGATGATCTCTAAGGTCCCTTCCAACCTAAGAAAAAACATTTCTCTACTAAATTAATGCTTGAGAGGCAAGATCATAGAATCCTGTCATGGTTTGGGTTGAAGGGACCTTCAAGATCATTTAGTTCCAACCCCCTGTCATGGGCAGGGATACCTTCCACTAGCCCAGGGTGCTCAAGGCCTCATCCAACCTGGCCTTGAGCACCTCCAGGGAGAGGGCATCCACAACATCCCTGAGCAACCAGCTCCAGTGTCTCCCCACCCTCACTGGAAAGAATTTCTTCCTAATCTTCAGTCTAAATGTCCCAGGAGAGATTCATAGGATCATAGAATGGGTTTGGCTTGGAAGGCACCTCAAAGATTCATAGAGTGGGTTGGGTTGGGTTGGAAGAGACCTCAAATATCATTTAGACCTTCAAGATCACCTAGTTCCAACCCCCTGTCACAGGTAGGGACACTCTCCACTAGCCCAGGTTGCTCAAGGCCTCATCCAGCCTGGCCTTGAGCACCTCCAGGGAGGAGGCATCCACAGCCTCCCTGGGCAACCTGTTTCCAGTGTTTCACCACCCTCACTGGAAAGAATTTCTTTCCAGCAAGATGAACACTTCAAGCTGCTTCCTTTCCCTTTTGAAAGCCAATGTACACCATCTCCAGTTGGGTTTCTCCACCCAAGAACAGACCACAAAGAAATAATGAAAGCAGAGAGAGGCAACCTACCATCGTAGTAGACAATGGCTCCAACCAGATCATCTTTGCGTAGCATTGGGAAGAGCTCCAAGGCTCTGGACTTGCTGAGCACATAACTGCTTTTCAGGCACTGGCTTCCTGCCACCAGGTCATAGAGTTTTATTCCAAACCAGTAGTAGGGCAGCTGCCACCATCTGCAAGAGGGGGGAAAAAAATTCAACAGGAGATTGAATTACAACTTGAGACGTTTCAAGTTGCATCAGGAACAGTGTGGCCAGCAGGAGCAGGGAGGTCATTCTGTCCTGTACTCAGCACTGGTTAGGGCACATCTTGAGTCCTGTGTCCAGTTCTGGGCCCCTCAGGTTAGGAAAGATGTTGAGCTGCTGGAAGGTGTCCAGAGAAGGGCAACAAAGCTGGGGAGGGGTTTGGAGCACAGCCCTGTGAGGAGAGGCTGAGGGAGCTGGGGTTGCTTAGCCTGGAGAAGAGGAGGCTCAGGGGAGACCTTCTTGCTCACTCCAACTCCCTGAAGGGAGGTTGTAGCCAGGTGGTGGTTGGTCTCTTCTGCCAGGCAGCCAGCACCAGAACAAGAGGACACAGTCTCAAGCTGCACCAGGGGAAGTTTAGGTTGGATGTTAGGAAGAAATTCTTCCCAGCAAGAGAGATTGGCCATTGGAATGTGCTGCCCGGGGAGGTGGTGGAGTCACCCTCACTGGAGGTGTTTAGGAAGGGCCTGGCTGAGGCACTTGGTGCCATGGTTTAGTTGATTAGATGGTGTTGGGTGATAGGTTGGACTCAATGATCTTGAAAGTCTTTCCCAACCTGGTTAATTCTATTCTATTCTATTCTATTCTATTCTATTCTATTCTATTCTATTCTATTCTATTCTATTCTATTCTATTCTATTCTATTCTATTCTATTCTATTCTATTCCATTCCATTCCATTCCATTCCATTCCATTCCATTCCATTCCATTCTTTTCTAAATGGCCTCTAGAGGCAGCTGTGGTGAACTAGAAGGTGGAAAGGACCACAGAATGGTGTGGGGCACCAATTGTACCACCAGACAAGTCCATGGCCTCACAAGATAGTGTAAATTATGTAGGATTTGTGATGTGCACTGCTGTTTGCAACCAGTCTGCTCACTGCAGTCAGCCAAACAGAGTCAAGGCTTCAATTATTGTGGATGAGGATCCTAAGTTGGCTTTTTTTTTCACTTCAGTGCAAGGTGAGATATTAAAGTTCTGTGATAAGGGAAGAACCAGGCTGTGTGTGAACTGAAAGGGTTTCCCAAAGGCACACCTTGGCTGATGCCTCCTGCACCAGCAGGCCCAATGCATGCAGCTGGGTACTGACCTATGTGAGCTCCAGCCATCAGAAGTCCCTTCTGCTAGGACAGAAATAAATCCATACATTACAGAGTCACAGAATCATCTAGGCTGGAAAAGACCTTCAAGGTCAACCCTTCCCTAACTCTACCAAGGCTGGTGCTAACCCCTCAGCACCACATCTCTGCCTCTTTGAAACATCTCCAGGCACTGGGATTCATCTACCTCCCTGGGGTGCCTGTTCTGGTCTTTGAGAATCCTTTTGGTGAAGAAGTTTCTTCTAATATCCAATCTAAACCTTAAAAGCTCAAGTCCAAGATGTGCTCCTGGACAGTGGTGACAGCTGCTTGGTGCCATGAGAAGATTTCATAGATTCACAGACTGGTTTGGGTTGGAAGGGACTTTCAAGATCATCTAGTTCCAACCCCTTGTCAAGGGCACAGACACCTTCCACCAGCCCAGGTTGCTCAAAGCCTCATCCAACCTGGCCTTGAACACCTCCAGGGAGGGGGCATCCACAACCTCCCTGGGCAACCTGTTCCAGTGTCTCTCCACCCTCACTAGAAAGAATTTCTTCCTAATCTCCAGCCTAAACCTGCTCTCCTCAAGCTTCTACAGCACAGCAACAGCTCACCTGCTGAAGGAGAAAGCCTATGGCAGGTTTAAAGACATGCTTGAGGAGAGGCTCCTCCAGGGAACCAGCTTGTTTGTCAAAATCAGTGATAAGGGGGAGACAGAGCAGAGCTTACTTGTACACAGGGAGCATTATTGGCAGAGGAGCTGAGAGGTGAGGAGCAATTTCCAGCAGGTTTGCACGCTCCTCCAGGGCTTCTTTCACCATCCTGTACTGAGAAACAAAAGTGCAGAGTCAGTCCCTGTCCATTCTGTGTCCACATGCAGCATTCTCTTCCAACCTGGTCCATTCCATTCCATTCCATTCCATTCCATTCCATTCCATTCCATTCCATTCCATTCCATTCCATCCTATCCTATCCTATCCAACAAGACACTTGATCAAAGGAAATATCCTGCAGAATTTCCCCTGTTCTGTCCAAGACACATTGAGCTCTGCTGAAAAGTTCAGAGCTGAAGGAAATTATTTCCCCCCCCTCTCCTAGATTTTGGTTTCACTTCATTTTTCACCTCACTTGAACCATTTTCTGTGAGAACACAAAGCACAATGAGCCACCTGACTCCCAACCATGGGCAGGAGGCACTTGAGGAGGGTCAGAAGCCACCCCAGGGTGGAGTTTCTGTGCTGATTCTCACAGTCAAATCCCATCTTAACTGCAAGTAGTAAAAGCAGAATTGTTTTTCTCCTAATTAATCAATTGGGATCGATATGTAGTGGTAGGATGAGAGGGAATGGGTTGAAACTGGAGGAGAGGAGACTGAGACTGGAGATTAGGAAGAAATTCTTTCCAGTGAGGGTGGAGAGACACTGGAACAGGTTGCCCAGGGAGGTTGTGGATGCCCCCTCCGTGGAGGTGTTCAAGGTTGGATGAGGCCTTGAGCAACCTGGGCTAGTGGAAAATGTCCCTGCCCATGGCAGGGGATTGGAACTGGATGATCTTGAAGGTGCCTTCCAACCCAAACCATTCCATGATTCCATGAACAGGCAGCTGCTCTTCTACAGCTTGATAACTGCATGTTTCATCTGCTGTTCCCTAAGCAGTCACTACTTTTGCAGCAGCATTACAGCAACTGAGACACAGAATCACAGACTGGTTTTGGTTGGAAGGGACCTTAACCATCATCCACTTCCAAACTCCATGCCATGGGCAGGGACACTTTCCACTAGCCCAGGTTGCTCAAGGCCTTATCCAACCTGATCTTGAAGACCTCCATGGAGGGGGCATCCACAACCTCCCTGGGCAACCTGTTCCAGTGTCTCACCACCCTCACTGGAAAGAGTTTCTTCCTCATTTCCAGTCTAAATCTCTCCTCTTCCAGGTCAAAGCCATTGCCTCTTGTCCTAGCAGTACAAGCCCTTGTCAAAAGCCCCTCCTCAGCTTTCTTGTAGCCCTCTTCAGGTACTGGACATCTTTTAAGTCAGAACACAAATCCATATCTCATAAGAAGAATATCAATTTCCACCCACACAAGGAGACACACAACCATTTCTATCTAACCACTCCAGGACCCTATTTTGTCTCCCCATTCCAGAGTGGATAACCTCTCACTGCCCCAAATCCTGATCCTGACAGGCAGGATGCTCTTTTCATTCTGAACCCAGCCCTGCTTCTGCTTTCTTTCCCTCAAATAAACACAGCCCCCAAGTTATGGCCATGGAAGGTGAGGAAAAGGAAGCACCACCCAGCTCCTAAGTTGGGAAGCTCAGGTGGAGAAGAGAAGGCTCTGAGGTGACCTCATTGTGGCCTTCCAGTATCTGAAGGGGGCTACAGGAAGGCTGGGGAGGGACTGCTCAGGATCTCAGGGAGTGATGGGACTAGGGGGAATGGAATGAAGCTGGAGGTGGGGAGATTCAGGCTAGATGTGAGGAGGAAGTTCTTCCCCATGAGAGTGGTGAAGCCCTGGAATGGGTTGTCCAGGGAGGTGGTTGGGGCCCTGTCCCTGGAGGTGTTTAAGCCCAGGCTGGATGAGGCTCTGAGCAACCTGATGTAGTGTGGGGTGTCCCTGCCCATGGCAGGGGGGTTGGAACTAGATGATCCTTGTGGTCCCTTCCAACCCTGACTGATACTATGATACTACGACACTTCCTAGGTATATTTACTGTGGAACACAACAGCCAAGCACTGCAAAAAGCAGAAGGAGCCCTGGCTGTGACTGGGACAGGGGGAAGTGTCTACCAGCAATTTCTGCTTAACAGCCAGCATAAACAATTACCTGCTCAAGATCCAAGTTCATGATGGCCTTCTGAAGATACCTCACTCCACCATGGATCAATTTAGTACTCCTGCTGCTGGTCCCTGATGAGAAATCATCTCTTTCTAGAAGGGCTGTTTTCAGTCCTGTGTTACCAGAAAACCAAATTAACTTCTTAAATTACACAATTTGTATGTAATTCATTAAAGGCACTTCTCTAGGGTAGAGACAATCACAAGAAAAATTACTCTGTACATGGAGAAATTGGTATTCAAAGTGTGCTGCAGTGTCTATATTGTAATGACAAATTTTAGCCTCCTTCCTGAGGGAAAAGTCAAAGCAGAACTTCAGCAGCAGCACATTAAAAGCTGGATATTCCACACTGGAAAGGCATTAAGTACATTGCAGGGGCCACGCTCCCTCCAGCAAATTACACCTCAGGAAGACAAGATTTTCATCAATATTTTTAACTCTTTGCAGCTGAGAGCTCTAACCTGTCACACACACACACCCCACAGGCATGCAGCTGCAACCCTTGGCTGCTCATAGGCTGCTCAAGAGGGGCCCAAAGCTACAGGAGATCCAGGCATGGGTGTGCCCAGGGAGCCAAAGAACGTGATGGACAAACACAAAATGTTAATGGTGAGATATGGCTGCAGAATGTGGCCTGAAATTGCACCAAGGGAGGTTTAGGTTGGACACAAGGAATGGTTTCTTTCTTGCAAGAGTGGTCAGGCATTGGAACAGGCTGCCGAGGGAAGTGGTGGAGTCACCATCCCGAGAAGTGCTCAAGAAACGTGTGGCCATGGCACTTTGGGCCATGGTTTGATGGCCATGGTGGTGGTGGGTTGATGGTTGGACTGGATGATCTTAGAGGGCTTTTCCAACCCACACAATTCTAAACATGATCATTCAAAAGCACACAGAGGTGCTCCTGACACAGGCAGGTGCACAGGGTCTGCAGATGGTCACCCAAATCCACCCCACCTAGTGCTTTATAACCAAGTGGTTATAAAACCAAACATTTCATTACTTGTTCTCTCAACACTTGGGAGTGTGGCAGGCTGGGAGAGCTGGGCTTGTTCAGCCAGGAGAAGAGAAGGCTCCAAGGAGACCTTCTGGTGGCCTTTCAGTGTTTAAAGGGGCTAGGCAGAAAGCTGGGGACAGACTTTTGAGCAGGGCCTGTTGTGACAGGACAAGGGGTGATGGTTGAGCTAAAAGAGAGAGATTCAGACTGGAGAGAAGAGAGAAATGTTTGATGATGATGATGATGCTGGTGAGACCTTGGCCCAGGGTGCCCAGGGAGATGGCTGATGCCCCACACCTTCAACTGTTCCAGGTCAGGTTGTTTGGGGCTCTGAACAACCTGCTCCAGTTGCAGATGTCCCTGCTGACTGCATGGGGGTGGACAAGATGGCCTTTAAAGGTCCCTTCCATGATTCTATGAACTCAGTCACCCTGAAGGCCAGGAAAAAGCTTTCCATGGGTGAAGCACACCGCTGCTTCATGTGGGAATGGGTAGGAACCCCTTCACCCCATTGCTGCTGGCACAAGGGCCATGCTGGCATCTCCTCTGTGAAAGAGGCTGCCAGCAGGTGGTGTGATGGAAGAGCTGCAGGAAACAGATGATTAACAGATTCATAGAATGGTTTGGATTGGATGGGACCTTAGAGATCACCTTGTCCCAACCCTCCTGCCAGGGGCAGGAACACCTTCCACTAGACCAGGCTGCTCAAGGCCTCATCCAACCTGGCCTTGAACACCTCTAGAAAGGGGGCAACACAATGATGAACACTTAAGGAGGAGAGCATCATATTCATTAGGGGTTGCCCCCAGGGTCTTTCCTTCACCCCCTGGGAGGGATGTTTCAGGTTACTGGATGGGGAACAGACATTCTAACATCTACTGGTCTCCCCAAAACTTTGTTCAAAGAATCCCACCTTGGTAGGGGCTGCAAGGGACCTCTGGAGATCATCGAGCCCAGCACCCCTGCCAAGGCAGCTTCACCTAGAGGAGGTCACACAGGGACACATCCAGGTGGGTTTTGAATGACTCCTGAGGTGGAGACTCCACCACCTCAAAAAATACAAATCTATTACTGGTAATTTCCAAAGACCAGAGCCATTTATTTTGGTCCAGTGTTACTGAAGATGAATGGATAGCATCAGAAATGATTTGGTGCAGACATACCAACCACAAGAACAGCAGAATTTGTTGTGAAGTGAACAGAAGGAAAGAGCAAGTCCCATCAATAAACAACACCAACACACTCATTAACCAAACACAACCCATTAACCAAAAGCTTTGGAGTATTTTCCACTTCAGAACACCACTGATGTCACCAGAGTAGAAAAGGATCATAGTATCATAGAATCAGTCAGGGTTGGAAGGGACCACAAGGATCAGCTAGTTCCAATCCCCCTGCCATGGGCAGGGACACCCCACACTAGATCAGGTTGCTCAGAGCCTCATCCAGCCTGGGCTTAAACACCTCCAGGGACAGGGCCTCAACCACCTCCCTGGACAACCCATTCCAGGGCTTCGCCACTCTCATGGGGAAGAACTTCCTCCTCACATCTAGCCTGAATCTCCCCACCTCCAGCTTCATTCCATTCCCCCTAGTCCTATCACTACCTGAGATCCTGAGCAGTCCCTCCCCAGCCTTCCTGTAGGCCCCCTTCAGATCCTGGAAGGCCACAATTAGGTCACCTCAGAGCCTTCTCTTCTGCAGACTGAACAGCCCCAACTCCTTCAGTCTGTCCTCACAGGAGAGATGCTCCAGCCCTCTGCTCATCCTTGTGGCCCTTCTCTGGGCACCTTCCAGCACCTCCAGATCCCTCCTGTGATAGGGGCTCCAGAACTGGAGGCAGTACTCCAGGTGGGGTCTCACCAGGGCTGAGTAGAGGGGGAGGATCACCTCCCTTGCCCTGCTGGCCACACTTCTCCTGATGCAGCCCAGGATCTGATTGGCTTTGCAGGCTGCAAGTGCACATTGAGAGCTCCTGTTGAGCTTTTTGTCCACCAGCACCCCCAAGTCTCTCTCCTCAGGGCTGCTTTCCAGCCAGTCCCTGCCCAGCCTGGATTTGTGCCTGGGATTGCCTCGACCCAGCTGCAGGACCCTGCACTTGCTCTTGTTGAACCTCCTGAGGTTGGCTTGTGCCCACCTCTCCAGCCTGTCAAGGTCCCTCTGGATGGCCTCCCTTCCCTCCAGCCTGTCTGCTGCACCACACAGCTTGGTGTCATCAGCAAACTTGCTGAGGGTGCACTCAGTGCCACTGTCCATGGCACCCACAGAGATGTTGAACAAGACAGGTCCCAGGACTGATCCCTGAGGGACTCTGCTTGTCCCTGGCCTCCACTGGGACATGGAGCCATTGACAGCCACTCTTTGGGTGCAGCCATCAAGCCAGTTCCTTATCCATCTAGTGGCCACCCATCAAACCCATGTGTCACCAGCTTGGAGACCAGGCTGTGGTGTGGGACAGTGTCGAAGGCTTTGCTGTGGATAACCACAGATGACCTACAACAATTTCTGGAGGCTTTACAGCTGCATTTTCATAGAGCCACAGAATTACCTGCATTCAAAAAAAGCCCTCTAGGATCATAGAGCCCAACCATCAACCCAACACCACCATGGCCACTGAACCATGTCTCCAAGTGCCATGGCCACATGTTTCTTGAACATCCTCAGGGATGTTCACTCCACCACCTCCCTGGGCAGCCTGTTCCAGTGTTCCACCACCCTCACAGTAAAGAACTTGTTCCTAACATCCAATCTAAATCTGCTCTTTTCTAGTTTGAAGCCACTGCCCTTCACCCTATCCCTGCAGGCCTTTGTAAACACACTGTTTTTCTTGTAGGCCCCTTTCGGGTGCTGGAAGGCATCAGCATGAACATCCTGCTTTTCCACTCCCTGGACAGTGTCTTTACATGACTGACCAACTTGGGCAACATGTGGGTGTCTGCTGGGCAACAACCAATCATCACCACTCACATTCTCATCCTCCTGCAACAGGCATGGAGAAAGCACTCACTGGAACTTGTTTTACCTTGAGCTTTCCCTAAGTCCACATCAATCCAGCTGCTTCCAGGAGGTTCTTAACCCACTTACACCACTAATCCCCCAGAAATGGCAGCAAGAACCTTCAGACTGAAAATCCAAACAGACTCCAAACCTACAACACACTAAGCAGCCACAATGCATTATTAGAAGGAGCTGCAAATCATAGAATCACAGAATTGTTTGGGTTGGAAAGGACCTTTAAGATCATTGAGTCCAACCATCAACTCTACACCACAATGGCCATTAAACCACATCCCAGAGTGCCATGTCCACATATTTCTTGAGATCTCTCCTGATCTCAGAAGAAAGACAAGCTGGAGAGCCATGGTGTCTCATCTAGGTTTCATGCTTGGTCCCTTCAACACAGTTGTTGAAGTGCTGGGCAAGTCTTGTCTTCACTTTCCTGCAGCTGTTCTCCTGCACAAGCCAGTGAAGGGGGACCGTAGGTAAATAAGGACCAAGAAAGGAGCAACAGAGACTGAGAAGTCCATCCAAGAGCATCCAGGAATAAAAGGTTTGTATTAGACAACCACACACAAGCACATGGCCTACAAAGCCTCTGATGAAACACCACCATGCAAGGAAAGGTTCTTCAAGTTCCTTTCAGCTTCCAAGAGAAGAGAAAGTTGGATAACCAGGACTCAGTAGAACCCCTTTCTCCACCTTTGAAGCCAACCTGAGCAATTCATTCCAAACCAGGTCAGCCAGGAATGAGAACCCAATCAAACTTCCAAGCCTTACCTCTAGTGACAGCATCTAAAGCACAGCCACATCCTGTGGCTCCTCCACCTATAATGAGGACATCGAATTCACTCGTGGTCTTCAGAGTCTGGATCTGCTCTTCTCTTGTGGGGAAATGGTCCTTTAAGGGGACTGGCACAGCTTCTGCAGCTTGCACCTGCACAAAGTGACCCTGCAAAGATGAGAAACACCACAGGAGGACCTGGATTTATCACATTGATTATTGCACTGTACTCTTAATATCTTTACTGATGATCTGGAGGAGGGGACAAGAGGGCACCCTCAGTAAGTTTATAGAGTGTTGGTCTGTTTGAGGGTAGGAGGCTCTAGAGAGGGACCTGGCCAGGCTGGATCAATGTGCCAAGGACAATGGGATAAGGGCCAACAGGACCAAGTGCTGGGTGCTGCACTTGGGTCACAACAACCTCAGGAACACTCCAGGCTTGGGGTGGAGTGGCCGGAAACTGCCCAGCAGAAAAGGACCTGGGGCTGACAATGGCTGAAGATGAGATCCATTCCAGACCCCCCTGGTGAGATTCTGTGAATCCCTTGTTGGACACTTGAGGGTCACCTGTCCTGGCTGCTCCTCCCCACAGCTGCCACCTCTGCCTTGCTGATCCCCCCAAGCTGTGACACAAGCTGTGGCAGTGCCCTTGGTGTGCAGAGGAGCGAGTCTCAGGCAGAGCCTTTCTGCAGGCAGCCCTTGGCAGGAACTCTCCCATCAGCTTCTGCCTGCTAGAAGCAGCTCCTGGCTGTGCCACCCTGCTCTGAACTTCATCAAGTGCCTCACTGAGTGGAGATGGAGCTGGGAAGTCCCAGCCCTGACCAGAACTGGTCCTGCTCTGGCTCACACCAGGACACTCCAGTTACAGCACCACCACTGATGTGTATAGAATCAGTTGAGGTTGGAAGAGACATTTGAGATCAAGTCCAACCACTCATGCAGAGCTCACAATCCCACCACTACTGCCAAACCACCCCCACTAAACCACATCCCTCAGCACCACATCCATGTTTCTTGAACACCTCCAGGGATGGTGGCTCCACCACCTCCCTGGGCAGCCTGTTCCAGTGCCTGAGAAACCCTTTCTGGGAAGACATTTTTCCTACTGTCCAACCTGAACCCCTCCTGGCACAACTTGAGCCCAGTGCTGTGGTTTCTGCTGGGGTTGTCTCCAGTCGCTCAGGCAGGGCCTTGCTCACCTCCAGGCATGTGAGCAGCCCCATTAAGCACTTTGACAAACTGTGGCCCAGGCTTAGCCACTGACTACAAATGCAGAGCAACGAAAGGTCTCCTAATTAGCAGCTTGTTTGAAGCCACCACGGCCCTCAAACAGAGAGGCAGACGCTGCCAGCCCCGCAGCTCAGGGAGCTCCGAGGCACACAGACAGTGGAGAGGTTGAGTTGAAGTGAAGCAGAGAGGTGAATCCTGATGAGCCTCCCAGTTTCAGCCTCCCCTCGCTCCCTGGTGTTTGCACACCAGCGTGAGGCACTTGGCAAAGATCACAAGGTGAGGTACAGAGCTGTGGCACTGCAAAAGTTCAGCTTCCACTTTATTCTTCTGACCAGAGGGATTTAGCACATCTGAGTGCAGGGTTCTACACACTGGCCACAACAACCCCAGGCAGCGCTACAGGCTGGGGGCAGAGTGGCTGGGGAGTGGCCAGGCAGAGGGGGACCTGGGGGTACTGGGTGATAGTAGGCTGAACATGAGCCAGCAGTGTGCCCAGGTGGCCAAGAAGTCAAATGGCATCCTGGCCTGCATCAGGAACAGTGTGGCCAGCAGGAGCAGGGAAGTCATTGTGCCCTGGACTCAACACTGGTTAGGCCACACCTTGAGTCCTGTGTCCAGTTCTGGGCCCCTCAGTTTAGGAAAGATGTTGAGTTGCTGGAAGGTGTCCAGAGAAGGGCAACAAAGCTGGGGAGGGGTTTGGAGCACAGCCCTGTGAGGAGAGGCTGAGGGAGCTGGGGCTGCTTAGCTTGGAGAAGAGAAGGCTCAGGAGAGACCTTCTTGCTCTCTACAACTCCCTGCAGGGAGGCTGTAGCCAGGTGGGGGTTGGTCTCTCCTCCCAGGCACCCAGCACCAGAACAAGAGGACACAGTCTCAAGCTGTGCCAGGGGAGGTTTAGGCTGGATGTTAGGAAGTTCTTCCCAGCAAGAGTGATTGGCCATTGGAATGTGCTGCCCAGGGAGGTGGTGGAGTCACCATCCCTGGAGGTGTTTAGGAAGAGCCTGGCTGAGGCACTTGGTGCCATGGTTTAGTTGATTAGATGGTGTTGGGTGGTAGGTTGATCGATCTCAATGATCTCAAAGGTCTTTCCAACCTGGTCTGGTCTATTCTATTCTATTCTATCCTATTCTATTCTATTCTATTCTATTCCATTCCATTCCATTCCATTCCATTCCATTCCACTCCATTCCACTCCACTCCACTCCATTCTGTTCTAATGCATCTGCACATTGTCCCTTCTTGCCCTGCTCTCTCCCCAGCCTATTCCTTTCCAGCAGCACGAAAATGTTGTACATCCCCCAAGGTATGGTAGAAATTTTTCTGCCCCTTCAGCATCACAGAATCACAGAATATCTTTGGCTGGAAGAGACCATCAAGATCATCTAGTTCAAGCTGGTACACTGATGGTGCTTGAGACCCACGACTTCACAGAATGGTTTGGGTTGGAAGGAACCTTCCAGATCATCTAGTTCCAACCCCCTGCCTTGGGCAGGGACACCTCCCACGAGACCAAGTTGCTGAAGGCCCTATTTGACCTGCCCTTGAACACCTCCAGGGACAGAGCATCCACAACCTCCTTGGGCAACCTGTCCCAGTGTCTCAGCATCCTCAAGGGAAAGGATTTCATCCTCATCTCTAATCTCAATCCAGCTTCTTCCAGTTTGAAGCCATCACCCCTCATCCTGTCACTGTAAGCCCCTGTCAAAAGTCCCTCCCCAGCTCTCCTGTAGCGCCCTTCAAATTCTGGAAGGCTGTTCTAAGGTCTCCCTAGAACCTTCTCTTCTCCAGGCTGAACAACCCCAACTCTCTCAGCCTGTCTTTATAGGAGAGGGAGCTCCAGCCTCAGATCATGTTTGCAGCCTCTCCTGGAGGAACAACTTCAGGAATAACTTCATTCTGTAACTGCAGAAGAACCAAGGTGTACCAGCACTGCCTGGAGTTGACTGCAGTTCATCACTTAAAGTACAACAAATGGTGTAAAGAGGACAAAAAGAAATGGCCTCAAGTCGTGTCAGGGGAGGTTCAAGTTGGACAGTAGGAAAAATTTCTCCCCAGAAAGGATTCTCAGGCACTGGAACAGGCTGCCCAGGGAGGTGGTGGAGTCCCCATCCCTGGAGGCGTTCAAGAAACCTGTGGCCATGGCACTTTGGGACATGGATTAGTGGCCATGGGGGTGTTGGGTTGATGGTTGTACTCAGTGATCTTGGAGGGCTTTTCCAACCCAAACAATTCTCTGACTCTGTGAGGGAGCACAGCCCCAAGCTGATAGCCACAGGCACAGCAAGAGGACCTGGCTGAGCGCGGCGGCACCCACCAGGAACTGATGGAGACATGATCCATCTTGCTGTCAATTAGCTGTGAGGGAGAAGAAAAGCTGCATGCAGGGATCCCATCTGCACCACCCTGATTAGTTTGGCATGACCAAGTGTGTTTACTGCAACCAGCAATTGCTGTTTATATCTACAGCTCCTCAGGCAAGAGTTCCTTGAATGGGTTTGATTGCACTCATAGCGAGAAGAAAATTCAGCCTGGCAGTTGGAACTCAATCACGGACTCACAAAGTGATCTAGGAATCCATAAGTAACATTCCTGTTCATGTGCTAATGTAAAGCTCCAGGTAGGCTGGAGAAATCAAATTCATCATCCTGAGCCATGGAGAAAGAGGAAGTCATAAAAAAAGCCCCAGCGCAGGCCCTGATCATAGAATCACAGAACTGCTTCAGCTGGAAAAGCCCTCTAAGACCACAGAGCCCAGACACCAACCCAACACCACCATGCCCTGTTATCAGGGCTGTGATCAGTGCTGCAGAGGCAGGTTGGAGGTCTGGAGCTTCTTTAATCTAAGGGTGACAGAGCACTGGAGCAGGCTGCCCAGAGAGGTGCTGGAATCTCCATCTCTCGTGTGCTCCTGTGTGACCTTCTCTAGATGAACCTGCCTCGGCAGGGGGGCTGGATTTGATTGTCTCCAGAGGTCACTTTCAATCCCTAGCCTTCTGTGACTCAATGATTTTCCCTGGGGTCAAGGCTGGGTCCTAATCTCCCAGATACTGGATGACCTAATTGTGGCCTTCCAGTATCTGAAGGGGGCCTACAGGAAGGCTGGGGAGGGACTTCTCAGGATCTCAGGGAGTGATAGGACTAGGGGGAATGGAATGAAGCTGGAGGTGGGGAGATTCAGGTTAGATGTGAGGAGGAAGTTCTTCACCCTGAGAGTGGTGAAACCCTGGAATGGGTTGTCCAGGGAGGTGGTCGAGGCCCCGTCCCTGGAGGTGTTTAAGCCCAGGCTGGATGAGACTCTGGGCAGCCTGATCTAGTGTGGGGTGTCCCTGCCCATGGCAGGGGGGTTGGAACTAGGTGATCCTTGTGGTCCCTTCCAACCCTGAATGATACTATGAACCTAGACCGCCCCTGGCACAATTTCAGGGGACATTCCCCTGTCCTTCAATCACCTGATACTAGGGAGAAGAGACCAACTCCCAACGTGGCTCTAACCTCCTTCCGGGGAGCTGCAGAGAGCAATGAGGTCTCCCCTCAGCCTCCTTTTCTCCAGACTAAACACCCCCAGTTCCCTCAGCTGCCTCTCACCAACCTTGTTCTCCAGACCCTTCACCAGCTTTGTTGCCCTTCTCTGGACATGTTCCAGCCCCTCCATGTCCTTCTTGGAGTCAGGGGCCCAAAACTGGCCCTCACTTGAAGCTGTGGCTTCACCAGCGCCCAGTACAAAAGCATTATCACTGCCCTACTCCTGCTGGCCACACTATTGCTGATCCAGGCCAGGATGTTGGTGGCCTTCTTGGCCACCTGGGCACATACTGCCTCATGTTCAGTTTCTGTCAACCAGCACTCCCAGGTCCTTTTCTGCTGGGCAGTTTCCAGCCACTCCGCCCCAAGCCTGGAGCCTTCATTAGGGCTGTTGTGACCCAAGTACAGGATCCAGCACTTGGTCTTGTTAATCCTCATCCCCTTGGCCTTGGCCCACTGATCCAGCCTGTCCAGATCCCTCTGCAGAGCCTTGCTACCCTTCAGCAGATCACAGAATCACAGAACATTAGGGGTTGGAAGGGACCTTGAAAGATCATCCAGTCCAAGCCCCCTGCTAGACCAGGATCACCTAGAGTAGGTCACACAGGAATGCATCGAGGCAGGTTTTGAATGTCTCAGAGAAGGAGACTCCACAACCTCTCTGGGCAGCCTGTTCCAGTGTTTTTCCACCTTCCCAGTGAAAGTTTTTCCTTATGTTCTCGTGGAACCTCCTCTGCTCTAGCTTGCACCTACTGCCCCTTGTCCTGCCACTGGGCATCTCTGAACAGAGCCTGGCTCCATCCTCCTTCTCCCAGGCAACCAGCACCAGAACAAGAGGACACAGTATCAAGCTGCACCAAGGGAGGTTTAGGCTGGATGTTAGGAAGAAGTTCTTCATAGAAAGAGTGATTGGACATTGGAATGTGCTGCCCAGGGAGGTGGTGGAAGCACCATCACTGGAGGTGTTTAGGAAGAGACTGGATGGGGTACTTGGTGCCATGGCTTAGTTGATGAGATGGTGTTGGGTGATAGGTTGGACTTGATGATCTCAAAGGTCTCTTCCAACCTGGTTAATTCAATTCAATTCAATTCAATTCAATTCAATTCAATTCAATTCAATTCAATTCAATTCAACTCAATTCAATTCAATTCAAGTCAATTCAATTAAACTCTATTCTATTCTACTCCTATTCTATTCTATTCTATTCTATTCCATTCTATTCTATTCTATTCTATTCTATTCTATTCTATTCTATTCTATTCTATTCTATTCCATTCCATTCCATTCCATTCCATTCCACTCCACTCCATTCCATTCCATTCTACTCTATTCCATTCTATTCTATTCTATTCTGCTCTACTCTATTCTATTCTACTCTATTCTATTCAATTTCTGACACTCACCCCTCACATATAAACATTACTGTGGTCACCTCCTGGTCTCCTCTTCTCAACACTCCCACCCAGTTCAGTCTCACCTACAACCTAGTACACAAAGGTCTACGTGAAAACTGCTTCCTGAGAATCACCCACCGGTTGCAGACCCCCAGCGGTGAACCATCCTCCAGCTTAGCACCCACCAAAAGGAGCTGACAGGGAGGCTCTTGGCACTCTGTCCCCAAAGCAGAGGAGCCTGAGAGCCGCTCCAGCAGCTGGGGAGGTTTCAGATGTGCTCAGACACCATCGCCAGTACTTACGTGTTGGTTTCTATACTGAGCGAACTGCGAGAGGCCAAAAACCGTTGCCATGGCGCCGCCGCCAATCAGAGCCGCTCCTTTCACCGCCTTCTGAAATGCCATCTTGGGAGCTGCAAGGGAAGGCAGAGGGAAACGAATCCTTTGGGGAGGAACCCTTGGGAGGAGCCCCTGGCAGGGTGAAACCCGCGGCGGCAATGTGTTAATTAGTGATCTTCGGGGAGGGGAAGGGCAGTCGCAGAGCCACAGAAGCATCCAGGTTGGCAAAGACCCTCAGGATCACCAGGCCCAACCCAGAAACCCTACTCTGAAGGTGACCCACGGGCCTAGGGTGACAGGAGGAAGGGCAATGGCTTTGGGCTGGAAGAGGGGAAGGTTGAGACTGAAGATTAGAAAGAAATTCTTTCCAGTGAGGGTGGGGAGATGCTGGAACAGGTTGCCCAGGGAGGTTGTGGATGCCCTCTCCCTGGCCAGGCTGGATGGGGCCTTGAGCAACTTGGTCTAGTGGAAGGTGTCCCTGCTCATGGCAATGGGGTTGGAATTAGCTTCGCAGTTACATAGAGTGGTTCAGCTTGGAAGGGACCTTACACATCATCCAGTTCCAAACCCCCTTTCAGGCAGGGACACCTTCCACTAGACCAAGCTGCTCAAGGCCCCATCCAGCCTGGCCTTGAATACCTCCAGGGAGAGGGCATCCACAACCACCCTGGGCAACATGTCCCAGCATCTCCCCACCCTCACTGGAAGGAATTTCTTCCTAATCTTCAGTCTCAATCTCCCCTCTTCCAGCCCAAAGCCGTTGCCCTTCCTCCTGTCACTTCAGGCCCGTGGATGACCTTCAGCTGCACCCTTATCCCAGCAAACTTTCCCCCATCACATTTACCTAGCAGCACCCCATGCTGCTTTCCAGCCAGGAATTGCGATGCCTGCGCCCTCTGCTCACCAGCAGAGCCTGTCCTACCTGGAAATGGCGACAAACCCAGGGACTGCTAAGCAGGAAGCAGGTCCTCCAGGGAGAAGCAGTAGAAGAGAGTGTGGACAAGAAGAAGTAGCTGGGAATAAGGGCAAAACTTGATCATCTGGCAAGGGATGGATTCAAACCAGCCCTATGTGGGTCAGAGAAACTCTTCAAAGCCCCAGTGTTCAGCCACTGAATGAAGGACTTGCATGGAGCTGACCTGCATCTTAAGCAGGCACAGCCCCATCCAGCTTCCCCCCAGCGGCTCACACCACGTTAGAAACAGCACAACATCACTTGGAGGATGTCCATCAGAACTCCAACCCTCTGCTCGTGAAGATGTGATTGCCCTAGACCCAGACTCACCCTGCAACCTCCCCACGAGGATTTAGCAGGGTTCAGGCTCACAGCAGAAGCAGGAGATGTGTCACAGCCCCGTGCCAACACTGGAATGCCAGCCGACTCCCAGCGTGGCCAGAGTGGCACTGGGCCAGCAGCAGGGAGCTGTGGTGGCTGCCCACTGCAAGAGGCCTTGGCAGCCTCACAGAATCACCAAGGTTGGAAGAGACCTCAAAGATCATCAAGTCCAACCCATCACCACAGACCTCATGACTAAACCATGATACCAAGTGTCACGTCCAATCCCCACTCTGCCTCATGCAGAGCCTGGGCAGGGGGCTCAGTCCTTGCACTGGGTACTCAAGGAGGCCCTACTGCCCCATTGCTCCAAGAAGGACATTGAGTGGCTGAACATGAGCCAGCATGTGCCCAGATGGCCAAGAATGCCACCAGCACCCTGGCTTGGATCAGCAATAATTTGACCAGCAGGTCTAGAGCTGATACCATCCCCTTCTACCAGGCACTGGTGAGGCCCCACCTCACATCCTGGGTTCAGTTTTGGGCCTTTCACTTCAAAAAGGACATTGAGGAGCTGGAGCAAGTCCTGAGGAGTGCAAGGGAGCTGGTGAAGGGTCTGGAGAACAGGTCTGGTGAGGAGCAGCTGAGGGAACTGGGGTTGATCAGCAAAATAAAAGAAGAAAGACAACCAGCACCAGTTCAGAGGCCATCTGCAGCCCCAGGAAGCACTTGGTGATGGTGAATACACACACATCACCCCAGCACTCTGGACTCCAGTCTTCCACCATAGGATTCCCTCAAGCTGTGACAATAACAGCCCATCTGAGACTGCAGGCTGGTGGCACTCTAGAAGTGATTTCACACACCTGATGCATCAGCAGAGTCACCTCATGGAAGAGCAGGCTGCAAGTGACTCTTCTGGGGACATAAGATGCTCAAGAAGCCATGGGAGTTGAAACAGTACAAATTAGCATCTCCCAGCATGCCAGCTGACATGCCTGCTGAGAACCTGGTGTTCAAGTGTGTCCCTTCCATGCTTCACAGAATGCATTGGGTTGGAAGGGACCCTCAAAGGTCATCTTGCCTAAGCCCCCTGCAGTCAGCAGGGGCATCTTCAATTAGAACAGGTTGCTTAGGGCACCATCAAGTTTGAGCTTCAGTGTCTCCAGGGATGGGGTCTCAACCACATCCAAGTTCAGGGAGAAAGGGTGAGGTCCAAAGCACAAACCCCTGCACAGAATCATGGAATCATTCAGGTTGGAAAAGACCTTTGGTATCATCAAGTCAAATCATTAACCCAGCACTGCCAGGTCACCATGAAACCATACTGTGCTCCAACAGGCCCATGCCCCTCTTGTGCTCCTTGTCTCAAATCTTTAACTAGGGAGCCCATAACTGAACCCAGTACTCCAAATATGGCCTCATTAGGGCAGAGAAGAGGCAGAGGGGGAACCTCCCTTGACCTGCTGGCCACACTCTTCTCGATGCAATCCAGGATGTCATTGGCCTTTCTTGGCCACAAGAGCACATTGCTGGCTCCTGTAGTCCACCAGCACTCCCAGGTCTTTTTCTCCAGAGCTGCTCTCCAACAGAGCACTGGATCAGGCTCCCCAGAGAGGATGTGGAGTCTCCTTCTCTGGAGACTTTCCAGCCCCATCTGGATGTGTTCCTGTGCAATCTGTGCTGGATTCTACGGTCCTGCTCTGGCAGGGGGGTTGGACTCAATGGTCTTTGGAGGTCCCTTCCAATCCCTAACATCCTGTGATCAGTCTGTGCTGATCCATGGGGTTGTTCGTCCCCAGATGCATGACTCTACACTTGCCCTTCTTGAATTTCATTGGATTGCTTCCACCCAGCTCTCTAGCCTGTCCAGGCCACACTGGGTGGCAGCACAACCTTCTGGGCTATCCCAGTTTGACATCATAGATTCACAGAAAGGTTTGGGCTGGGAGGGACCTTAAGGTTCATCTAGTTCCAACCATGGACAGGGACACCTTGCACTAGACCAGGCTGTTCAAGGCCCCAGGCACCCCTCTTGGAGCCAGTTTAAAGGTGATTTAAACCAGGTGTCGTGGCAAGCTGGCTGGTTTCTGACTGCATCCCTTCTCATGCTGCTTGCTGTCATGATCTGCACTGAAATAAAACTGGGTTTCCATCCCAAGCTATTGATCTCAGCTTGGAAACAACTCAAGCTCTGCTCCCTGCTTGCAAAAGATGAGGGGGTTTCAAGCCATGCTTTGTCTCTGTGTATGCAGCACAGCCTTGGGTGTCCCCTCCTGGCCTTCATTCCTTCCCCTTCCATCTCCTGTGCCCTGCTTCATCCTGCCTGCTGCTACCAGCAGACCTTCTGGGGATCACCTTGAGGGAAAGCCCCACAAGTGGATGTCCAGAGAGCCTCTTGTTCCTCCTGAGCTCTGTGCACACTGAGGTGGTGTTTAAGTTGTCCTGCTGCCTCGAGGAGACCTTGCTGTGTGCCACTTCCCACATGGAATGTGGTTTCTTTGCCAAGATACCTGAAAGGACCTACAGGAGAGCTGGGGAGGGACTTTTTACAAGGGCTTGTAGTGCCAGCACAAGGGGCAATGGCTTTAAGCTGGAAGAAGGGAGATTTAGGCTACACATTAGGAAGAAATTCTTCACAGTGAGGGTGAAACAGGTTGCCCAGGGAGGTTATGGATGTCCCATCCCTGGAGGTGTTCAAGGCCAGGCTGGAGTGGCCTTGGGCACACTGGGCTAGTGGAAGGTGACCCTGCCCATGGCCTGGGGTTGGAAGTGGATGATCTTTAAGGTTCCTTCCAACCCAAACCATTCAATGGTTCTATGAATGCTGTGCCACCTGACACTGGCAATCCACACATTGTCTTTAGTTTCAATCCAGGCCATCAGTAGCATTCTTTGGACCCATGGTCTCCATTCCAGGGTGGCCTGAAGGCCCTTGCAGGCTCTGGAATGAGCTCCAACAGGAGCAAGGAGCTCTTGACTGGCACAGGAGGAGCCTGTGGCATGCAGAAAGGAGTGGGTGTTGTACACAGTGTGATTTAGTGGAAGTTGTCCCTGCCCATGGCAGGGAGGTTGGGACTAGGTGATCTTTAAGGTCCCTTCTAACCCAAACCATTGCAAGATTCTATGAATCTGTTAAACAAGCTACAAGGGACCCTCCCTAGTAAACCAGCTGAGGATCTGGAAATGTCCACAGGAACACAGGCTCAAAGTTTCAGCTTTTTATGAAAGAGTCCCTGGTAAGAAGAAAGAGGCTTTAATCTTGGAAGGAGACACAAAAGGGCAGCCTACATGAAATGGAAACTGCTCAGCAGCTTCACGTTCCTACTTTTGGTTTCCAGGCGCTGAAGCAGCTCCCAGAAGCTGTCGTCACTGCAGGAACCCCTCCCTCCTGCACTGCATTTCCTCACCCCCATCTCAGCCATGGGATCAGCCAGCCACAGAATTGTTTCAGCTGCAAAAGCTGTCCAACATCATAGAGGCCATCTGTCATCCTAACACCACCATGGCCACAAAACCACGTCACCAAGTGCCGTGTCCGCAGGCTTCTTGAACATCTCCACAGAGGGTGGCTGCACCACCTCCCTGAGCTGCCTGTTCCGGGGCTTGACAACCCTTTGGGGGAAGGAATTGTTCCTCATGGCCAACCTAAACCTCCCCCAGGGCAACTTAAGGCTGTTTCTTCTCATCCTATCACTTGTTCCTTGGGAGAAGAGACCATCCCCCACCTCACTCCAATCTCCTTTCAGGGAGACCCTGAAGGTCTCTCTCCTCAGCCTCCTCTTCTCCAGACTAAACAACCCCAGTTCCCTCAGCTGCTCCTCACCAGATCTGTTCTCCAGACCTTTCACCAGCTTTGCTGCCCCTCTTCCTGCAAAGACACATGAAAGACACTTTCTTAGGAACCTCTCACTCCAGAGCCCCCACTGTTGACCAGTGGCACTGCCCCAGAGAGCTCACTGGGTGAACCTCAAAGCTACCAGCCCACGGACCCCCCGCAGCATGCTCCAAGCTGCTCCAGCTGCTTGTGAAACGCAAGATCCTCCTGCTTGGCTGTCAGCCCCGTGTCTATAAACCCCAAAGCATACAAAGGCAACTTACATCCTGCTTTCTAAAGTGACTTCCAACACCTCTCTTCAGTAGGTGCTCCTCTTCAGGAGCACCTGCCAGCCCACAGCTCTCCTTCAGCTGACAGAAAGCCTCTGAGCGACTTCCTGATTTCCCCAAATGCCCAACTCAGGTAGATGCAAGGCTGTGGGCTGGATCTTCCCTGGAGTTGTGCAACCTGCTACCACCCAAGGAGGCCAGGAGAGGGAGAAGGAAGTGCTGGAACCACCAGCATTTCTCCACTCAACTGCTTCCTAATTATCACAGCATCACAGGATGCCAGGTTGGAAGGGATACAAGAAGGATCATCTGGTCCAACCTTTCTAGACGATAGTGTGGTTGAAATGAGGAGGCCCAGCACCCTGTTAAACGAAATCTCAAACCCTGACCAGTGGAGGGGAATCCACTGCTTTCCTTGGGAGATGATTCCAGTGTCCCACTGTTCTCATGGGGGAACATTTTCTCCTGGAGTCCAAAATGAAGGTGTGGGGCTGGGTCCTAGCTGAGCATGGTCAGAGTTGGGGGAAAGAATGAAAGGAAGGAGGAAAGAGGGAAGGAAGGGGAATGGTTCATGGAGTCATAGAATGGTATGAGTTAGAAGAGACCCTTAAGACCATCTAGAATGGAATGGAATGGAATGGAATGGAATAGAATAGACCAGGTTAGAAGAGACCTTCAAGATCATTGTGTCCAACCCATCAAACCAATCCAACCCACCTAAACAACTAACCCATGGCACCAAGCACCCCAGCAAGTCTCCTCCTGAACACCTCCAATGATGGTGACTCCACCACCTCCCTGGGCAGCACATTCCAATGGCCAATCACTCTCTCTGTATAGAACTTCTTCCTAACATCCAACCTAAACCTCCCCTGGTGCAGCCTGAGACTGTGTCCTCTTGTTCTGGTGCTGGTTGCCTGGGAGAAGAGACCAACCTCTGCCTTTCTACAACCTCCCTTCAGGTAGTTGTAGAGAGCAAGAAGGTCTCCCCTGAGCCTCCTCTTCTCCAGGCTAAGCAACCCCAGCTCCCTCAGCCTCTCCTCACAGGGCTTGTGTTCCAAGCCCCTCACCAACTTCGTTGCCCTTCTCCAGACTTGTTCCAGCAAGTCAACCTCCTTCCTAAACTGAGGGGCCCAGAACTGGACACAGGACTCAAGGTGTGGCCTAACCAGTGCAGTGTACAGGGGCAGAATCTAGCTCCAACCGCCACTGCCATGGGCAGGGACACCTTCCACCAGCCCAGGTTGCTCAAGATCTCAACCAACCTGGCCTTGAACACCTCCAGGGAGGCAACATCCACAACCTCCCTGAGCAACCTGTTCCAGAGTCTCGCCACCCTCACTGCAAAGAACTTCTTCCTGATTTCCAGTCTAACCCTGCCCTCCTCAAGCTTCGCTCCAGGGTGGCACGTTCAGACACAGACCCACGAGCTGCAGAGCAAGGGAAGATGCCTGCTGGAGTGGAAGGGAAGAGCCAGATGGAGCCAAGCGGAGTAGCTGGGCGCGAGGAGCGTGTGACGCCCTGCACGCTGCCATCAGACGCGGCGCAGGAGACGCAGAACCTGCGAGATGAGGAGAAGCAAACCCAATCTGTTGTGCTGTGTGTGTGTCTGTGTGCTCTGCGAGGCCATCACCATGGAATCTGGGCGCCTCCCATTCCAGCTGACACCAACACAGCTAATGGAGTGACTCACCCCACGGCAGGCTCAAAAATAGAAGGCTTCCCATCGCCAGCCCTGGGGTTTGCGTAGCTTGCCACGGGCACAGCAGCACCCTCTGATTCCATCTGTCTCAAAGCCTTCCCAGAGCTTCCCAGGTGAGTTTTGGGTGATGAGAGCCCCAGACTGATGCTCCTCCAGGCTGAGCTGAGAGTCCTGCACTGCCTTTGCTTCTCCAAAGAGCTGAAGTCATCTCTCCTCAGTTCCCTCTCATTCAGCTTTTGGTCACAAAGTCACAGAATGGTAGAGGTTGGAAGGGACCTCTGGAGATAATTAGAATCATTGAATTGTTAGGGTTGGAAAGGATCTCAAGGATCATCTAGTTCCAACCCTCCTGCCATGGGCAGGGAATCCTCACACTACAGCAGGTTGCCCAGAGCCACATCCAGCCTGGCGCCTTCAAAACCTCCAGGGATGAGACTTCCACCAGCTCCCTGGGCAACCTGTGCCAGTCTCTCACCACCCTCATGGGGAAGAAATTCTTCCTCACATCCAATCTCAATCTACCCATTGCTAGTTTTCACCCCAGTCCTATCACTCCCTGACACCCTAAAAAGTCCCTCCCCAGCATTCTTGTAGCCCCCTTCAGATACTGGAAGGTCACAATAAGGTCTCCTCAGAGCCTTCTCTTCTCCAGACTGAACAACCCCAACTCCCTCAGTTCTACCTCTCTACCAGACCACAATCACCTAAAGCAGGTCACACAGGAATACATCCAGGGGGATCTTGAAAGTCTCCAGAGATAGAGATTCCTCCACTTCTCTGGGCAGCCTGCTCCAGGGCTTCAGTACCTTCACACTGAAGAAGATTCTCCTCACCTTCACATGGAATCTCCTGGGTTCCAGTTTGTGCCCATTGCCCCTTGACCTGCCACTGGGCACTACTGACAAGAGCCTGGCCCCAGCCTCTTGCCCCCCATGCTTTATCTCTTGCTGAGCATTGAGAAGCTCCCCATCAGCCTCCTCTTCTCCAAACTAAACAGCCCCAGGTCTCAGCCTTTCCTCATGTGCAAGATGTTCCAATCCCCTCAGCATCTCAGTGGCCCTATGCTGGATTCCCTCCAGTAGTTCCTTGTCCTTCTTGAGTTTCTTGTAGGACTACTTAGAAGACAATGGCTATGATGGCTGCTCAGGAAAGCAGGAGAGCAGGCCACCAGCAGGATTCTTACTCTGGGGAACTTGAGGACTTCAAGTCATATGATTCTGGTTGACACTGGCAACACAGGAAGTGGCCAAATCAGAACACAAAGGTGGGGGTGCTCAGAAAGTAACCCTTTTAGCACCTCCCTCAGCAACACCACCCACCAGCTCTCTCCTGTGCTTGCTACAAGACTGAAGTGGTTAACACCACCTTTTTAGGGTGCCACAGAATCCCAGCATGGTGAGTTTGGAAGGGATGTCAGGAGATCATCCACTCCAACCCCTCCTACTAAATCAGGGGCACCCACAGCAGCTTGCCCAGCATGACAATGTCCAGATGGGTTTGGAAGCTCTCCACAGAAGGAGACTCCATAACCCCCCTGGGCAGTCTGCTCCAGGGCTCCAGCACCCTCACACCAAACAACTTTCTCCTCATCTTCAGATGGAACCTCCTGGCTTCCAGTTTGTGCCCCTTGTCCTGTCAATGGGCACCACTGAAAAGTGTTTAGACCTCATCCTCTCAATCCTCAACCATCATATATTGCTGAGCATTGAGGATATCCCCTCTGGGGCTACTCTTCTCCAGCCTCCACAGCCCCAGGTCTCTCAGCCTTTCCTCTTCAAAGTGATGCTGCAGTACCCTCAGCATCTTTGAATTCTCCACTGGACCTTCTCCAGCAGTTCCCTGTCTCTCTTGACATGGGCAGCCCGGAACTACAGATGTGGCTTCACTACAGCAGAGTAGAGGTGGAGGAGAACCTCCCTTAACCTGCATTAAGCATCTTAAACCGAAGTGATTAAAGTTTAAACCAACCCAAACTGAAGACCCTTCACCTGCAGCACTCCTAGCAGCTACCAAGCAACTCTCTCCTCTGATGGCACAGGTCTCATCTCTGCCCTACTTGTTACCTAACCAGCAACAACAACAATCAAAGGAATAAAGTAGCACACTTTGAAGGGCAGCCATAGCTTATCTACCCACCAGCACAAGCCTGGGCCACTGACTCATGCACTTGTGACTTCTCCATTAATTATTATCAGCCACAGCTATAACAAAGCAACAGAGCAAGGATGAATTCCAGTGGGTACAAAACACAGAATGGAATCACAGAATGGTTTGTGTTGGAAGGGACCTCAAAGATCATCTAGTTCCAATTCCCCTGCCATGGGCAGGGACACCTTCCACTAGGTCAAGTTGCTCAAGGCCTCATCCAGCCTCACCTTGAGCACCTCCAGGGAGGGAACATCCACAACCTCCCTGGGCAACCAGTTCCAGGGTCTCACCACCCTCACTGTGAAGAATTTCTTCCTATTCTCCAGTCTAAATCTGCCCTCCTCAAGCTTAAACATGGCTGATATCTTGGGAGAGTCCACCCTCCAGGTGCTCTCCTAAAGCCTCCCAATGTTATTTTGGGTTCTTAAACACAAGTTTTGGCACTTTAATTCATCACAGAATCAGAGAATGGCTTAGGTTGAAAGGGACCTTAGACATAGAATCATAGAATTATAGAATCAACAAGGTTGGAAAAGACCTCAAAGATCATCAAGTCCAACCTGTCACCCAACACCTCACAGCTACCAAACCATGGCACCAAGTACCCTCTTGAACACCTCCAAGGATGGTGACTCCACCACCTCCCTGGGCAGCACATTCCAATGGCTAACAACTCTCTCTGTGAAAAACCTTCCCCTCACCTCAAGCCTAAACCTCCCCTGGCACAGCTTGAGACTGTGTCCTCTTCTTCTCGTGCTGGTTGCCTGGGAGAAGAGCCCAACCCCCTCCTGGCTACAACCTCCCTTCAGGGAGTTGTAGACAGCAATAAGGTCTCTTCTGAGCCTCCTCTTCTCCAGGCTAAACAATCCCAGATCCTTCAGCCTCTCCTCACAGGGCTTGTGCCCTGCCATGGGCAGGGACACCTCTCAACTTGACTTGGTTGCTCAATGCCCTATCCAACCTGGCCTTGAACACCTCCAAGGAGGGGGCATACAAAAGCTCTCTGGGCAACCCATTCCAGAGTCTCACCACCCTCATACTGAAGAACTTCTTGGCAAGATCCAGTCTAAACCTACTCTCCCTCAGCTTAAAACCATTCCCAATTGGGTAATTACTGAAGAACTTCCTCACCAATTACCCAAGAACTTCCTCACCAAGCAAGCACATAAACAGAACCCACAGACAGCTAATGGACTTCACCACAGCTTTGTAAGTTCCTGTAGTCAGAACTTCAGACCCAAAATCCCCACTGGCCACCCTGCTCTAACCATGGAAGAGAGCAGTAGCTTATCATTTGAGGAAGCTCCATTCCACACTGCAGTGCAGACAAGGAGCTTGGCTATCCTGCCCCAAAGCAGCCATGGTGTTTGTCATGCACACCAAGAGGTGGGCTACCCTCCCTGCTTCTCATGGTGCCCACTACTTCAAACCACTTCCTTTGCTTTCTGTACTCAGCTATCAAGAACTTCCCAGCCTGCAGCAGATGACAACCCAGCTGCTTTGAGCTGTATCCCAGAAGGAACAAACTTGTTTGGGTCCTCTCTCCAGTCTTTCTGTTTTCACAGATTCACAGACTGCATCAGACTGGAAGGGACCCTCAAAGGCCATCTTGTCCAACCCTCCAGCAGTCAGCAGGGACACCTCCAACTGGAGCAGGCTGCCCAGGGCCACATCCAAGGCTGAGGGATGGGCACTCAACCACATCTCTGTGCAACCTCACTACTTCTTTTTCTGCTGCTTCATTATCCTCCCACCAAGAAAGCTGCCTCAGAAAGTTGCTGAGAGGAAAAGCTTGATTTCTAGATGCTTCTTGGGACTTCAGCTAGGTCACCATCCTGCAAGGGAAGCAGAGGTCGGCTGAGCCCCAGGGGATGCTTAGCGATGGCTGCAGTCCCAAGCACTGCACTTAAGAACTAACCAAAGAAGAAACCCTGAGGTCATGAGCATGTTGAGCTTTCCCAGCATCAGCAGATACTCACCAAGGTTTATGGGAAAAGCCTTTCAATTCCCTCCTGCCCTACTGAAAGACAACTTCAAAACCAGCCATCCAAGGGCTAGGAAACCTACTCTCCAGCCTCACTACATGTAGGCAAGGAAGATTTCCATCCTTTCCTGGCCCAGTGCCAACATTACCTTTAGCTTAAACAGTTCAAAAAAGCATTCTTGCTTTCTAAGGATTAACAGCAGCCATGGAACCCACCACACACACACACCCCCCAAATCTGCACACACTGAAAAGTAAGCATTTTAAGTGAGGGTGCCTCCTTCCCCTCACCCAGATCATTGATAAAGATATTAAAGAGAACTGGGGGACACCACTTGTGACTGGCTACCAGCTGAAAGATATGTTCTAGCCAGCTGCACTCAGTCTAGATCTGTTCTGATGTCCTTCACTCCCCTCACTCAGATCATGGAGAAAGATATTAAAGAGAACTGGTTCCAGCACTGAGCCCTGGGGGACACCACTTGTGACTGGCTACCAGCTGAAAGATATGTTCTAGCTAGTTGCACTCCATCTAGATTTGTTCTGGTGTCCTTCACTCCCCTCATCTAGATCATGGAGAAAGATATTAAAGAGAACTGGTCACAGCACTGAGCTCTGGGGGACACCACTTGTGACTGGCTACCAGCTGAAAGATATGTTCTAGCTAGTTGCACTCAGTCTAGATCTGTTCTGATGTCTCTCACTCCCCTCACTCAGATCATGGAGAAAGATATTAAAGAGAACTGGTCCCAGCACTGAGCCCTGGGGGACACCACTTGTGACTGGCTACCAGCTGCAAGATACATTCTAGCTAGTTGCACTCAGTCTAGATCTGTTTCTGTTCTGATGTCCTTCATTCCCCTCATCTTTGATGCAGACATTGGATCAGTCACCAGCCCAGCAGAACACTGTGGCTGAACTACATCCATGGCTTGCTTTCCCCCTCAAGTCAAATACTCAAGGAGGAAGGATTAGAAGAGGTGGTTGGAGTACTGCAGGGGCAGACCTAGGGCCTGCATACACAAACCTGCTCAAATGAACTGCAAAGGTGGTGATTCCTGAGGCGTATCCAGGAAGTGGCCTGGTTTTATAGACTGGAATTAAGATTGAGAGCTGATAGAACCTGCAAACCCAGCCCCAGGGGAGGGAGTGTCCACAATGCAACTGCCAAATCAGAATCAGCACTCGGGTACAGAATCACGGATGAAAAGGCACAGCCCAAGACTTTGTCCCCAGCCACGGGGAAGTACTAACCTGGACTCCACAGGCAGCACCAGGACATGACTCAGGGTGAGTTCATCCAGCATTTAGAAGCCCCTTTTGAGATGGAGCTACAGGTTCCCAGGGGAGCCTGGCTCACAGGCAGACATTTAGGGATATAAAGTCACGGAATCACAGAATTGTTTGGGATGGAAAAGACTTTTAAGACTGATTCCAACCATTCTCTAACTCTATTAAGTCTAGTGTGCTAAACCATGGCCCTCAGCACATCTCTGCCTCTTTGAAACACCTCCAGGGACAAAGATTCAGCCACCTCTCTGGGCACCCTGTTCCAATGTTTGAGAATCCTTTCCAGGAAGAAGTTTCTCCTCATTCCCAACCTAAACTTCCCCTGGTGCAACTCAAAGCCATTTCCTCTCCTCCTATCACTTCTTCCTTGAGAGAGGAGACCAACCCCCATCTGGCTTCAACCTCTTTTCAGGTAGTTGTAGAAAGCAATTAGGTCTTCCCTCAGCCTCCTTTTCTCCAGGCTAGACAACCCCAGGTCCCTCAGCTGCTCCTCACCAGCCTTGTTCTCTGGACCCCTCACCAGCTTCCTTGCTCTTCTCTGGCTCTGCTCCAGTCCCTCAATTTCCTTCTTGGAGTGAGTGGCCCAAAACTGAACCCAGTACTCAAGGTGTGGCCTCACCAGTGCTGAGTACAGGGGGGGATGTTTCTAAAAGCAACCCCATGATACCACAGAACTGATTGCAAAGGGCTCCAGCACCCTCACAGCAAAGAAGGTCTTTGTCATGATGAGGTGGAACTTCCTGTGTTCCAGTTTAGTGTCTATTGCCCCTTGTCCCATCACAGGACGCCACTGAAAATAGACTGTCCTCACCTGTCCTCACAGTGGAGGTGTTCCAGCCCTCAGATCACCTTTGAGGCCTCCTCTGACCCCACTCTAACAGCTCCATGTCCTTCTTGTGATAATTAATTGACTCCTGAGAATCAGAAGAACTCTGCAAGTCCTGTTGCCAGCCTGCAAACAAGCACTGTGATAAAAGTAAAACTGTTGCCTAACAGAGCTGCTTGGAAACAAAAGCCCTGTTTTGAAACCATCAAGATACTTCCATGTGAAAGTTGAGAGCAGCAACTGCAAGCTGCCTGTGGAAAAAGCACAATATTTGCTAAAGCTTAGGAGAAGACAAGGCAGGTGGCAAAAAGGGGGCCTGAGCTCTTACTGGGGCAACTGGTCTCTATTAACAGCCTTTGAACCCACCACAACTACCCAGCTTCCATTAATGACAGCTCACCAGGCCACCAGAGAAAATCCTGCTTGATGTGATACCCAAAACTGCCCTCCAAACTTAAGCCTAAATCAAATGGGCTAACATTAAAATAACAACAGTCTGCTTATTCCTGCTGAGGAATGAGCAAAGACTGGATTTTCCCTCATGTATCAACCCTTAAAGGTCCTCAACTATCAGAGGGAGTCTTTATGAGCTGATCTTCACCTACTGCTCATCACTGAGCAGTTTACACAGGTTCATAGACTGCAGCTTGTTGAAAGAGACCTTTGAAGGGCATCTCAGCCAACCCACTGTGGTCAGCAGGGACATCTCCAACTAGATCAGGCTGTCCAGGGTGACATCAAATCTGACCTTGATTGTCTCCAGGGACAGGGCCTCCAGCACATCTCTGGGCAACAGTTCCAGTGTTTCACCACTCTCATTGTGAAGAACTCCCTCTTAATGTCCAGTATAAATCTACCCTGCCCCAGTTTCAAACCACTGCCCCTCATCCTACCACCACAGGCTCTTCTAAACAGTTCCTCCCCAGCCTTCTTGTAGGTCCTCTTCAGATACTGAAATGTAGTCAAAAGGTCTCCCTAGAGCCTTCTCTTCCCCAGCTGAACAGCCCCAATTCTTTCAGCCCATCTTCAAAGGAGAAGTGCTGCAGCCCTCTGATCACCTTTGTGGCCCTCAGTTCTGAGGAACCATACCCACAAACAAATGAGGAAAAACCAGGTCTGATTAGCATCACTTCAGAATACACCACACTCCTAATAGCTGAGTCTCCAAGCTTGCTTCTCATCCATGGTCAAAAGACTGTCCTCAGAAAGGGACCTGAGAGCCTTCAGGCCAACGTAGAGTATAATTACACTTGAGGGAAACTCTCAGGCAGGGTAAGTTTCTAGGTGGAAAGCAGTTACAGTTCAAAGGGAGCTCAGTGCACAAGCAGACTGCAGACAGAGAATGAAAGTGAGACTACACTAAGCAGTCTCATGACTCAGGGAAGTCTCAGCTATGTCCTCGTAACAGTGAGCCACAGGAAGACAACTGCAAGAGTCTGTACTGCTAACATATCCAAGCCTCCGTGGTGCTCCAAACCTTCAACAGTCTTTGCCTCTGCAGCTGTCCTGAGGGTAGCTGGAACCTGACTGTGCCCAGCGAGGCTGGAGAGGTGCTCCTGCTCCTACTGCCTTCAGAAAGCTCAGCACCACTGCAGCAGGCATAGCTCGCTTGTGTGAGGACCTCCAACAGCTCTAATGAGACACAAGGAAGGGCAGCAAGGAGAAGAAAAGTGCAGCTGCTCTAGAGTGGAGAAGGGAGAGCCCTTTCTTCCAGCAACAGATGGAAAGGAGCTCACTTTCATTGTGATTTCACTATGAGTTGCACACAAGAGTCCTACTGGACTACTGGGGCCCTGAGCAGCCTGATCCAGTCAGAGGGGTCACTGCTGACTGCAGGGAGGTTGGACAAGATGACCTTTGAGGGTCCCTTCCAACCCGCTGCAACCTGTGAACCCGTAAAGAGTCAGTTCGGCAGATAGTAACTCTGCTTTGAACTCAAGGTCTCCATACACACAATTCACACTTTTTCCTGCAGCCATGGGCTGACAAACCTCTGCTGAAGGGGCTGCTTAGAAGAGAGAAGCACTCGATAAAGTTTAGGACTTACTGGTTACACCCAGATGCTCTCACCCAGAAATCATCCCATAAAGATCATAGAATCAAACAGGCTGGAAAAGACCTCAGAGATCATCAAGTCCAACCTAATACCTAACACCTCCTGACAACTAAACCGTGGCTCCAAGTGCCACATCCAATCCTTTTTTGAACACCTCCAGGGACGGGGACTCCACCACCTCCCTGTTCGGTGCAGGTGAGAAGGAACCACTTTCATTCTCCAGAGCTCAGCACAACTACAGCTAGGCTAGTCATTGCCTAAAGCATCATTTTTTATTCAATAATAGAAGGTGCTTAGTAATAGGAGAATCCTTTAATAGCAGGAGATGTTGGTGAAGGGTTTAGAGAACAAGTATTACAAGGAACGGCTGAAGCACCCATAGTTGTTCAGCCTGGAGAAGGGGAGGCTGAGAGGAGACTTCATTGCTCTCTACAAATCCCTGAAGGAAGGTTGGAGTGAGTTGGGGTTGGGCTTTTCCCCTAGGATCAGGTGATAAAACAAGATTAAATGGCCTGAAATTGTGCCAGGGGAGGTTTAGGTTGGAGATGAGGAACAATTTCTCTGCTGCAAGAGTGGTCAGGCATTGGACCAGGCTGGCCAGGGAGGTGGTGGAGTCACCATCCCTGGAGGTGTTAAAGAAACCTGTGGCCATGGCACTTCAGGACATGGTTTAATGGCCATGGTGGTGCTGGGCTGATGGTTGGACTCCACGATCTTAAAGGTCTTTTCCAACCCAAACAATTCTATGGTTCTGTAATGAGAGATGCTTTAATAACAGATGCCTTCCCAGCTCTGAGAAAGAAAAGCCACTTAAGGAGTTCTGCATCCCCCCCTTGCCATACACAGCTGTACCCACGTTCAAACACCTCTCCATAAGCAGAGCCACCAGTTGATGCGGACACTCAGCACGCAGCGACAACACCCGCACCAACGGGACAGCTGCCCAGGGCTTCACGCCGCCGCCACAACCCAGCCGTATGCCCCATTTCCCGGCCCTTCTTCCTAGCCAAAAGCCGAATCGAAGCGGCGGGGAGCGGCTGGCAGCCGCAGCGGGGTGAGCTCTCCCCGCACTCTGCAGAAGGGCAGACCCGGCTCGGCGGCAGCGCCGGTGCGGTCGCTGCCGGTTGCCGGCGCAGGAGCCGCGGCTGCCGCACACCGCACCGCTCCCTGCTCCCGCTGCCGGATCCCCCGCTGCCGGCTCCCTCGCAGCCACCCCCGAGGCGGGCACCGCCATTAACCCCCCCTCCAGCACCCCCCAAACCCAACCCCCCAGCCCCACTCACAGGAGCAGCCCGGGCCCGCTCTGCTCCGCTTGCCGGCCGGCGGCTGAAGCCGGGGGGGGGCGGGGGGGGGGGGTGGGTTGGTAGCGGCCGGCTGCCTCCGCGCCTCCTCCTCCGCCCGCGGCACGCCTCCAGCAGCCGGCCCTCCCCTGCCCGCTCCGCCTTCACCTCCCCGCCCTGCCCTGGGCGGCAGGCCGCGGCTGGGCCTCACGGCAGGCCGGTGCTGCTGGCGGAGGGCGGAGCGTGCTAGGCCGCGGCCTGCTCCCGCTTCCCGCCCCGGCCTGCCGGCAGGGGCGGCGCGGCGCGCCCCGACCCCTCCTCCCCGTCGGGCTGCGGGAGGCGGCGGGGACCTTCCCCGGCTGCACAGCCCGCGGCGGGCAGCTTGTGTGGGCGCTGCGGCTTATTATTTGTGTTGTTCGCCCTTACTGCTGAACTAGGAAGTGGTGTTTAGGTGATTGATCACCACCTTCATTCCTAAGGCGTGGTGGTGCTTCGCCTTTGGGGCACAAAGGGGTTTTCCTTACAAACAAACAGGGAACAGTTCTTCCCCATGAGGGTGGTGAGGCACTGGAACGTGGTGGAAGCCTCGGCACTGGAACGTGGTGGAAGCCTCCTCCCTGGAGGATTTTAAGGCCAGGCTGGATGTGGCTCTCAGCAACTTGATCTAGTGTGAAGTGTCCCTGCCCGTGGCAGGGGGGTTGGAACTGCCTGATCTTTGAGGTCCATTCCAACTCTAACAAGTCTATGATTCTAAGATATTCATTATATTAATATGAAGCAATGCACATTCTGTCAATGCCTGTTCTATAATGCAAGGTACAACACCCATTCTAGAATACAAATGCCCATCCAATCAGTGCCCATCCAATCGGTGCCCATCCATCGACTGCAGATCCTTCCCTGTTTGCCTAGGGGGTCAAAAAAGCATGGTGGAGAGAAAGAAGTCTTAATAAATCTCATTCTGTACTGGAGTCATTCACAATCTGGATTATTCTGCCCTAATATCAGGTGATAGAACAAGAGGAAATGGCCTGAAAATGTGCCAGGGGAGGCTTAGGTTCCATATGAAGAACAATTTCTTTGCTGCAAGGCATTGGAAGAGGCTGCCCGAGAAGGTGGAGAAGTCACCATCCTTGAAGGAAACGTGGACATGGCACTCTGGGTCCTGGTTTAATGGCCATCGTGGTGTTGGGTTGATGGTTGGATTCGGTAATCTTACAAGTCTTTTCCAACTCGATTCTGTGATTCTGTGCTGGTGCAAACCATGAGGTGATCTTGTGACTCAGGAGCTCATATGCCCGTCACAAGCCTATCTGCCTGATGCAGTTGCTGTCACACACAGAGGACCTTGCACACCCCATGCACTGCCCTGTCTGTGGCTTATGCCAGGCGTTCAGGATCAGCTGTGTGTCTAACCCTGCTTCTTGGCTGCCTCCCAGAAAGTGCTTTTATTGCTGTTCCTCCACGCTCACTGCTTACTCAACATGGTTTACAGGCAGCATGAGACATGATTTCTATCAGGCACTGAAAAATAACCTGCTGCAGCTGTGAGGAAGGGGGCACTTCTCCTTCCCATGGCATCCTTCAGCCACGCTCCAGTCCCTCCTCAGCTAAATGTCAGCAACAGGTCCCATCTGAGGAGGCTGTAGGAACCTAATCCCTCCCTCTTGGGTCAGCTATAACCAGAGGAGCTAAATTGGAAACTGCAATAATAATGTATGGCTCGCAGCTCTCTGGGTGGTATTTCGAGTTGGTAAACAACTGCAAGGTTGGGTTTCAGAAGTTTTGCAAAGTAAGTGATATTCAGGCCACCAATGCTGGAAGCAGTTTTTATCCCAGACACACGAGGAGCTCTTAAACAGGAAGAAGAGCTTGAGTGGCAGCTGGAATCAGCACAATACCTAGATACTCAGGCCCAGAATCCAGGGGACTATCTCAGCTGAACAGAAAGAACAACAAAAAAACCTCACACCCCAAAAGTGGATAAATTGGGGTGGGGGGTGGGGTATGGTTTGGGTTGGGTTTTTTTGAGAGAGTGTGAGAAGCTGAGAAGGAGGTTAAGATTAAAAAAGGATTTGCATGCAATTTGTGGTGAATAATTTCCACCATGAGCCAATACAGGCACAAGCTCAATATGTGAATGCTTACCCCATATACATGCACTAACATGGCACTGAGTGTTGCTGTTTCATCTCTTGACAAACACCCAAAGCATCCTGAGAAATGTGAGAGGTGGGAAAAGGCCCTGTCCTCCCAGCCCGCAGGCTTGTTGTCTAAGCCAGATGTGGCTGCCCTGTCAGTATCAATGTAGGGTAATTTTTGATTGATTCAAAACAGGGCACGAGTGCAGAATGCACCAGCATCCGGTTTCCAAGTGAACATAAACTGCACCCCAGCGCTTCTGCGCTTCAGAAACTCTTCACAAACGAGCAGAATCTGAGAGGGGGTAGAAAATGAGGGTGCTGGGCTGCTCTTAGAATAGAATATAGAACAGAATAAACAAGGTTGGAAGAGATCTTCAAGATCATCGTGTCCAACCCATCAACCAATCCAACCCACCTAAACAACTAACCCATGGCACAAGCACCCCATCAAGTCTCCTCCTGAATACCTCCAATGATGGTGACTCCACCACCTCCCTAGGCAACCCATTCCATAGTGCAATCACTCTTTCTGTATAGAACTTCTTCCTAACATCCAACCTGAACCTCCCCTGGTGCAGCCTGAGACTGTGTCCTCTTGTTCTAGTATTGGCTGCCTGGGAGAAGAGACCAACACCCACCTGTCTACAACCTCCCTTCAGGTAGTTGTAGAGAGCAAGAAGGTCACTCCTGAGCCTCCTCCTCTCCAGGCTAAGCAACCCCAGCTCCCTCAGTCTCTCCTCATAGGGCTTGTGTTCCAAGCCCCTCACCAATTTCGTTGCCCTTCTCTGGACTTGCTCCAGCAGGTCAACCTCCTTCCTAAACTGAGGGGCCCAGAACTGGACACAGTACTGGAGGTGCAGCCTAACCAGTGCAGTGTACAGGGGCAGAATGACCTCTCTGCTCCTGCTGGCCACACTGTTCTTGTTGCAGGCCAGGATGCCATTGGCCCTCTTGGCTGCCTGGGCACACTGCAGGCTCGAGTGAAAAGTTTCCTAAAGATGACGTTTACCTCACCACTTCCCCTTCCAGGAGAGGTTCCCCCCCACATTCACATAGGAGGGATGGGCTCCTTCCTCCCTTCATTAGGCTTCTTTTCAAACCACAGCTGTCTTTTCATCTTAGTTCCTTGTCAGCTGTATTTTTGTCTTAGTTAAAGATTGGTTCTTAGCTTTTGAAGAGCGAAAGATTTTTATTGTTTTATGAAGTAGAGCAAAAAAACCCAAATGAAGTGCCTTCAAGTATCACAAACTGTGTATTCTGCACATCAGCCACAACAACCCCATGCAGTGCTACAGGCTGGGGTCAGAGTGGCTGGAGAGCAGCCAGGCAGAGAGGGACCTGGGGGTGCTGGTTGATGGTAGGCTGAACATGAGCCTGCAGTGTGCCCAGGTGGCCAAGAAGGCCAATGGCATCCTGGCCTGCATCAGGAACAGTGTGGCCAGCAGGAGCAGGGAGGTCATTCTGCCCCTGTACACTGCACTGGTTAGGCCACACCTCGAGTACTGTGTCCAGTTCTGGGCCCCTCAGTTTAGGAAGGAGGTTGACTTGCTGGAGCGAGTCCAGAGAAGGGCAACAAAGTTGGTGAGGGGCCCATGGCAGGGCACAAGCCCTATGAGGAGAGGCTGAGGGAGCTGAGGCTGCTTAGCCTGGAGAAGAGGAGACTCAGGGGTGACCTTATTGCTCTCTACAACTCCCTGAAGGGGGGTTGTAGACAGGCAGAGGTTGGTCTCTTCTCCCAGGCAGCCAGCACCAGAACAAGAGGACACAGTCTCAGCTGTGCCAGGGGAAGTTCAGGCTGGAGGTCAGGAGGAAGTTTTACACAAAGAGAGTGATTGCCCACTGGAATGGGCTGCCCAGGGAGGTGGTGGAGTCGCCATCACTGGAGGTGTTCAGGGTGCTTGGTTGCATGGGTTAGTTGATTAGGTGGTGTTGGATGATAGGTTGGACGCGATGATCTTGAAGGTCTCTTCCAACCTGGTCTATTCTATTCTATTCTATTCTATTCTATTCTATTCTATTCTATTCTATTCTATTCTATTCTATTCTATTCCCCATCCCTCTGGAATTCTGGTTTTTATTTAATGTCTGGGTGAAAATATTCCCTCCCAAGTCTCCGTGCATGTGGCTTGGTCCCTGGGACACCTGCCAAGATCGGGGTTTTTCACTGCCCCAAACCCATGTGCTCAGCAGGTGTAAATTGTGTTCCGGGAGGGTTCACCTTTTGTCCTTAACCCCAGAGGCAGTTTCTCTTCATTAGCAAGGGAAGATGGAGGAAAAGATTGTCATTGTTTCCTGACTGCCCACCAGAGTTCTGTATCACCAGGAGAAAATCTGCTCAGGCACTCGCAAATATGCTTGCTTCTAATCTATCTTCAGCAAACAGCTTTGTGAGGGGCAAAGGGTGATGATCATCAGAGAAGAGTTGAAACAAAGCAACAGAAACAGTAGCAGTGTTTATCTGTGGAGGGTTTTTTTTCCTCAGCCAGGATTCATAGAATCATAGAATGGTTTGGGTTGAAAGGGATCTCAAAGATTATCTAGTTCCAAACCCCTTGCCCATGGGCAAGGACACTTCCCACTAGCCCAGGTTGCTCAAGGCCTCATCCAGCCTGGCCTTGAGCACCTCCAGGGAGGGAGCATCCACAGCCTCCCTGGGCAACCTGTTCTCACCACCCTCACTGTGAAGAATTTCTTTCTAATCTCTAGTCTAAATATCCCCTTTGCCATCTCAAACCCACTATCCTTCATCGTAGCACTACATACCCTTGTCAAAAGTCCCTCCCCAGCTCTCTTGTAGCCCCCTTCAGGTATTGGAAGGCTGCTTGCTCTAAGATCTCCCTGGAGCCTTCTCCAAGCTGAAGAGCCTCAGCTCTCTAAGCCTGTCCCCATAGGTGAGGTTGCTCCAGTCTTCTGATTGTCTTCAAGGCCTCCTCTGGGCTTGCTCCAGCAGTTCCATGGTCTTCTTATGCTGGTGGTCCCAGAACTGGATGCAGTAGTCTAGGTAGAGTCTCAGCAGAGAAGAGTGGAGGGGCAGAATCACCTCCCTCATCCTGCTGGTCACACTGCTTTTGATGGAGCCCAGGACACTGATGCTTTCTGGGCTGCCAGTGCAAGAGCTGGCCCATGTTGAGTTTTTCATCACCTGATGGCCCTAAGCCCAAGGGAGGTCCTCCTGGAAAATGGATGTGCTTGGTCATGGCTGCGATGAAACATTTAAAGCATGCCCATCTCTGGCTGCTGGTGTCAGGTGTCACTGGGAAGTAAAACTGTGTGGCTTGGTGTCTGACGCTGCTTACCAACTGCACCAGGCTGGGCTGTGTTTGTTTTCCCTCTAGGCTGCAACATTTACAAGCATCCACTGCTTTAAAAACTGCAGCTTTGAAAGTAGAAGGCCCCAGTTTAGAGCAGTCTTCCAGGCTACAGGAGAGCTGGGGAAGGCTTTTGACAAGGGCTTAAAGTGACAGGACAAGGGGCAATGGCATTGAGCTGGAGGTGGAGAGATTCAGACTGGAGATTAGGAAGAAATTCTTTCCAGTGAGGGTGGTGAGACACTGGAACAGGTTGCCCAGAGAGGTTCTGAATGACTCATCTCTGGAGGTGTCCAAGGCCAGGTTGGACGAGCAACCTGGTCTAGTGGAAGGTGCCACTGCCCATGGCATGGGGTTTGGAACTAGATGATCTATAAGGTCCCTTCCAACCCAACTCATTCAATGAATTTGCCTCTCCCTGCATGGACAGCTTAGCTATGGGAGAGATGGGCATAAGCCATGTGGAGCATCCCTGTTAATCTGGAGCAAAGAGCCAAGTTAAGTCTGACAGAACATGAATTCCATCAGCAGAGAGGGAGAAAAGATAAATAAGATCTTTTAGAGAGCAAGACAGCTTGGACTATCCAAGTGTATTTATTTGCTGTTGTTGAAAGAGATTTCTTGTGGCACAAAGTATAAAACAAATCAATCAATCATCTAAATTTATTTTCTCTTCATGTGTGCCAGAGAGAGATTCCATAGGGAAAAGGTTGTCTGGAATTTGTGCTAGATTACTTTTTGTTTTGGTCTCAGTGACAGATCAGTGTATATGGAATCACAGAATCATTTTGGTTGGAAGAGACCTTTAAGACCATGGAGTCCAACCATTAACCCAGCACTGCCAGGTCACCACTGAACCAGGGCCCTCAGCACCACCTCTAAAAGGCCTTGAAAACCCTCCAGGGATGGGGACTTCACCACTGGGCTGGGCTTTGACAGCACTTTCAGAGAAGAAATTGTTCCTCATGTCCAACCTAAAGCTCCCCTGGTGCAACTTGAGGCTGCTTCCTCTTGTCCCATCTCCAGTCTAAATCTCCCCTCTTCCAACTCAAACCCACTCTCATTGCACTCCAAGCCCTTGTCAGAAATCCCTCCCCAGCTCTCCTGTATCCACTTCCTGGTACTGGAAGGCTGTTTGCTCTAAGGCCTCCCTGGAGCCTTCTCCAGGCTGAAGAGCGCTCAGCTCTCTAAGCCTGTCCCCATAGGAGAGGTTCTTCAGCCCTCTGATCATGGCCTCTTCTGGACCTGCTCCAGCAGTTCCATGGCCTTCTTGTGTGGGGGGCACCAGAACTGGATGCGGTGCTCCTGGTGGGGCCTCACCAGAGCAGAGCAGAGCAGTAGGGGAGAATTGCCTGTGTCATCCTGCTGGTCGCACTGATTTTGATGCAGCTTGGGACATGGCTGCTTTCTGGCCTGCAAGTGACCATTGCCAGCTTATGCTGAGTTTTGACCATTCCAGCCACTGAATGGTAGGGGTTGGAATGAGCTTCTGGAAACCATCCAGTCCAACCCCCCTGACAAAGCAGGATCACCTAGGGCAGGGAATACAGCCAGATGGGTCTTGAAAGACTCCAGAGAAGGAGACTCCAAAGCTCCATCCCGGAGCTTCCTTCCCTAGAATTTCAGATTCTGCCTTTTCATCTGCAGAAATCCTTTTCCCTGCAGATTTAAATAATTAATTGGGACGTGCCTGGTGGGTCTTGAGCTAAACTTCAGGGAGGCAGCCGGATATGTGTGACCAAGTGACCTTTTGCTGTCCTGCTCGTCCCTGCGCTCTCACTGTGCTCAGAGGGACGCTGTCAAAATTGCTAGTCCTTAAAACTTTAACCTGCCCTGACAAGTTGTTCTACATTATCAGTCGTCCCTAAGAGATTGCCAACGATTGTTTTGTTTTGTTTGGTCGCAGGCAGCCTTTGCTGAAGGCTCCACAGTGCCTCTTCATTTGTCCTTTTGGGTAGGTGGATATTTTTAAATGCCCAGCTTATTCCGTGACCTGTTAAAATGAAGTTGATGTGCGTGTGGCTCCACTCAGGAGAGCTCACCAAGGATGGCACACATTTCCTGTGCTCTGGAAGCAGAGGCAGAAGCCTTTGCTGAAGAGGCTTTTAGGAGCCATCTTGAAAGGCCTGCAGTTACCAGCAGGATGAGGGAGGTGATTTAGAATAGAATTAGAGTAGAGTAGAATAGAATGGAATGGAATGGAATGGAATAGAATAGAATAGAATAGAATAGAATAGAATAGAATAGAATAGAATAGAATAGAATAGAATAGAATAGAATAGAATAGAATAGAATAGAATAGAATAGAATAGAATAGAATAGAATAGAATAGCATGGAATAGAATAGCATGGAATAGAATAGAATAGCATGGAATAGAATAGAATAGCATGGAATAGAATAGGACAGAACAGCATAGAATAGAATAGAATAGAATAGAATAGAATAGAATAGAATAGAATAGAATAGAATAGAATAGAATAGAATAGAATAGAATAGAATAGAATTAACCAGGTTGGAAAAGACCTTTGAGATCATCGAGTCCAACCTATCACCCAGCACCACCTAATCAACTAAACCATGGCACCAAGTACCCCATCCAGTCTCTTCCTAAACACCTCCAGTGATTCTGCTCTGGCAAGACCTCGCCTGGAGTGCTGTGTCCAGTTCTGGTGGCCCCCACACAAGAGGGACATGAACCTGCTGTAGTGGGTCTTGAGGAGGCTGTAGAGATGATCAGAGGACTGGAGAACTTCACCTATGAGGATAGGCTGAGAGAGTTTGGGCTATTCAGCCCGAAGAAGAGAAGGGAGACCTCAGAGCAGCCTTCCAGGATTTGAAGAAGGGAACAGGAGGTCTGGGGAAGGGACTTGTTACAAGGGCTTGTAGTGAGAGGAGGAGGAGGAGTGGCTTAGAGCTGGAAGAGAGGAGATTTAGCCTGGAGATTAGGGAGAGAATCTTTCCAGTGAAGGTGGTGGGACACTGGGACAGGGTGCCCAGGGAGGTTCTGAATGCCTCATCTCTGGAGGTGCTGAAGGCCAGACTGGAAGGGGCCTTGAGCAACCTGAGATAGTGGAAGGTGTCCCTGTCCATGGCAAGGGGGGTTGAAACAAGATGATTTTGAAGGTCCCTTCCAACCTAAACCATTCTAATCAATCTATGAATTTCAACCAGTCCTGAAGTTCTGGGCCATCATTTTCTAATAGGATAGGTCTCAATTCTCCCTGTACATTCAGCATTCATCATTCTCCTACACAGCCAATTATGAGTCTGTGCCATGCAGCTTCGAAAAGGCTTTCTAGAGCATGCTCCAGAGCAACATCTGAGCTCCAGGGAGGCACATGAATCGTCAAACTCCTGATTTACAGATTTCTGCAGTACCTCAGCCAACCCTCACAGATGTTCTGAACAGATGTCTGATAGAATAGAATAGAATTAAGCAGGTTGGAAAAGACCCCAGGGATCATCAAGTCCAACCGATCACCCAACACCATCTCATCAACTAAACCATGGCACCAAGTGCCTCATCCACTCTCTTCCTAAACACCTCCAGTGATGGTGACTCCACCACCTCCCTGGGCAGCACATTCCAATGACCAATCTCTCTTGCTGGGAAGAACTTCTTCCTAACCTCCAGCCTAAACCTCCCCTGGTGCGGCTTGAGACCGTGTCCTCTTGTTCTGTTGGTGGTTGCCTGGGAGAAGAGACCAACCCCCGCCTGGCTCAAAACTGATCAATGACAAGTGCACGAACAGGCTTCGTTTGTACTCTGGGAACGAGAGGTGCTTGCTAGGAGTGTAAAGTGTGGTGAAATACTCATGAGTACAGTACGCGGACATGAGACTAACAAACAGAGCAGTGAGCCGACCCCAGTCATTCTCGTGCGCGATGTTGGAGGGCTGCAGCACCAAAGAACTCTACAGAGCGCGCATTGGTGGTTCAGTGGTAGAATTCTCGCCTGCCACGCGGGAGGCCCGGGTTCGATTCCCGGCCAATGCAGTTCGCTTTTTAATTATCTTCCGACGTAGGCCCACAGTGCTTATTCCTCGCTTTTCTTTTTCTCGAGGGCGATAAACCCGGCTAAGTAACGATGTACTGGGAGAAATGCTCTGTGTGGTCCACTTCTTGAAATCTGCGGCCTCGCAGGAAAAAAGGGAAGAGAAACGACACAAAAAAAAAAAAGCGCGAAGGGAAAATGAAAGCCTCTGGAGATGCCGGGGATTGAACCCGGGACCTCACACATGCGAAGCGCGCGCTCTACCACTGAGCTACATCCCCGGCTGTAGGGGCCTTCCCGCCCGCCTGTATCAGAGGGCGGGAAGGGGACGGCTACCTCCCTCCCGCTGTTTGTCTCTTTCATTCATCGCGCCCCGCAGCCCCCTTAGGGCCCCGCCGCGCTCCTTCCCTAAGGAGAGGTGGAGCCCGGCGCTGTGCAGGGGCGGGGATTGACAGTGGAAAGCTTGCTTTTAATGTCGTAGCGTCATAGAATGGTTTGGGGTGCAAGGGAGCTTTCAAATCCAGCCCCGCTGCAGTCAGCAGGGACATCGGCAACCGAAGGAGTTTGCACCGAGTCCTGTCTTTCTTACACACTCCCACTAAGCACTGAAAGGCCACCAGAAGGTCTCCCTGCAGCCTTCTCTTCTCCAGGCTGAACAAGCGCAGCTCCCTCAGCCTGGCCTCACAGCAGGGGGCTTCCAGCCCTCTGACCACTGTTGTGGACTCCTCTGGACCCGCACCAGGTGGTGCAACACCTTCTCGTGCTGAGGGTTCCAGAGCTGGACACATCATTGCAGAGGGGCAAAATCCCCTCCTTGCATCTGTGCCAGGAACATATACCCCCTCCCTGGAGGTGCTCAAGGGCAGGTTGGACAGAGCTTTGAGCATCCTGGGCTAGTGAAAGGTGGCAGGGGGTTTGAAACTAGGTGATCTTCAATGTCCCTTCCAGCCCAGCCCATTCCATTCCAATAGTGTTCCTCTTTGGGACCCCCCAGCACACACAGCAAGGAGGAGAAAGACCAAGGACCTGCCCAAAACAGTGTCTTAGAGTCATAAAATCACAGTGGCTTGGGTTAGAAGGGACACTAAAGGTCTCTAGTTCCAGACCCCTGCCAGGAACAGAGACAACAGCTAGACCAGATTGCTCTAACCCCATCCAACCTGGCCTTCAATACCTCCAGGGTTGGGACATCCACAAATTCTCTGGGCAACCTGTGTAAGTGTCTCACCTCCATCAGTACCATAGAATCATAGACTGGTTTGGGTGGGAAGGGACTTTCAAAGCTCATCTAGTCCACCCTCCTGAAGTCAGCAGGGGCATCTGCAACTAGAGCAGGTTGCTCAGAGCCCCAAACAACCTGACCTGCAATGGTTCCAGGGATGGGGCTTCTACCACCTCTCTGGGCAGTCTTCAGGATGTTTTTTTTAATCTCAGATTTCCCTAAACTATAAATTTCAAAGCAAGAGATCACTTATGATGTGAAACACTTCTCCTGGGATATTTATCCTATGTAAACATGGACTTGGAAGGTTTAGAATCCTGATACTAAGAAAAACTCAGCAGGTTCTTGCAGGGGCATATTCCTCTGAAAAGCAGTGACTTCCATTAGCTTTAGTGGGAACAACCTGGTCCCACTCTGTTCAAGCTTGTTTCCAGAATCTCCACAGGTGCTGTTGTCCCCTCCATATGCATCTGTACTATAGCATGCAACCACAGAATCATTTTGGTTGGCAGAAACGTTCAAACCTGAGTCCAACAAATAACCCAGCACTGCCAGGTCACCACTAAACCATGTCCTCAGCACCACATCTCCATGGCTTTGAAATACCTCCAGGGGTGGTGACTCCACCACTGCCTTGGGCAGCCTGGTCCAGGCCTTGACAACCCTTCTGGGGAAGAAATTGTTCCTCAGATCCAACCTAAACCTCTCCTGGTGCAAGTTGAGGCCATTTCTATCATGCTTTTAAACTCTGAGAAGCCACCACAAGCAGTCATACTGTCTTCATGGAGACAGTGGAGAGAAAGACCCTTTGCCACCAAGCATGGTCCTCACAGCTTGCCCCATTTTGGCACCATAACCTCAGCAACTCACATTTGCCCCTCCTGCCAGGCAACAGCATTGAACAGCTTGACTTTGTTCACAGCAGATTTAAGCAGCAGTTTCCTGGGAGGTCCAGAATCTGATTTTCCTAATGAACACACCACAGACTATTTGATGTTCAGGCAAAGCCCAGAAGTGGCAGAGCCTCCTGACAAGGCTGAGCCAAGGGTGCAGGGCAGGTTAATACCAACCTCTGCAATAAAAACACCGAGCAATTGAAAACCTTCTCTTCGGGTTTTTCTCCTTCTGTTTACCTTTCTGTAGGCTTCAGAATAGCAGAAAATGAATCTCAGCTGTGATGGACAGTCAGACCAATTGTGAAGCCTCCCATCTGGGAGGTGGATCAAGGTAGGGCAAGTTGGAGCTGCTGAGAAGAGCGGCTACAGATCCAGACATATCAGCAAGTATTTCATTCCCGTTATGGTGGAACAAACATGAGAGTTTATGTGCTGCCTACACTGAAGTGAAACAACACTTCTGTTGCAGCTGGGTCTACATGTCCTGCAGACCATCACCTCCCAAATACAGAATAAATTGAATTCTTCAGGACAGACTCAACATGCAGATGTATGGGAGAAAAATAGCTGTGTATATACTGAGCTGTGAAGTGAAACAACCCCACAGAGTGCTATGAATTGGCTTGATAGTATCATAGTATCATTCAGGGTTGGAAGGGACCACAGGGACACACCACACTAGATCAGGCTGCCCAGATCCTCATCCAGCCTGGGCTTAGACACCTCCAGGGATAGGGCCTCGACCACCTCCCTGGACAACCCATTCCAGGGCTTCACCACTCTCATGGTGAAGAACTTCCTCCTCACATCTAGCCTGAATCTCCCCACCTCCAGCTTCATTCCATTCCCCCTAGTCCTATCACTACCTGAGATCCTGACAAGTCCTTCCCCAGCCTTCCTGTAGACCCCCTTCAGATACTGGAAGGCCACAATGAGGTCACCTCGGAGCCTTCTCTTCTGCAGACTGAACAGCCCCAACTCCTTCAGTCTGTCCTCATAGGAGAGGTGATCCAGCCCTCTGATCATCCTCATGGCCCTTCTCTGGACACCTTCCAGCACCTCCACATCCCTCTTGTAATAGGGGCTCCAGAACTGGAGGCAGTACTCCAGGTGGGGTCTCACCAGAGCTGAGTAGAGGGGGAGGATCACCTCCATCGACCTGCTGGCCACACTTCTCCTGATGCAGCCCAGGATCTGATTGGCTTTGCGGGCTGCAAGTGCACACTGAGAGCTCATCTTGAGCTTTTTGTCCCCCAGCACCCCCAAGTCTCTCTCCTCAGGGCTGCTTTCCAGCCAGTCCCTGCCCAGCCTGTATTTGTGCCTGGGATTGCCTCGACCCAGATTCAGGACCCTGCATGGTAAGACCAAAACTACCAGAACCTCAGGAAGCAGAATCATAGAATCATTTTGGTTGGAAAAGAACCTCAAGATCAAGTCCAACCATTAACCCAGCACTGCCAGGTTGCCACTAAACCATATCCTCAGCACTGCATCTACACCGCTTTGAAACCCCTCCAAGGATGGAGACTCCACCACTGCCCTGGACAGCCTGTTCCAGGGTTTGACAACCCTTTTGGGGAAGAAATTGTTCCTCATGTCCAACCTAAATCTCCTCTGGTGTAACTTGAGACTGTTTCCTCTGCTCCTATCACTTGTTTCTTGGAGAAGAAATCAGTTCCCACCTGGATCCAAGCTTCTTTCAGGGAGCTGTAGAGCCAGACAGATTCCCATCAAATGCTTTTTCTCCACGCTGAACACTCCCTCAGCTGCTCCTCACCAGCCCTGTTCTGCAGACCCTTCACCAGCTTCATTGCTCTTCTCTGGACACACTCCAGCCCCTCAATAACCTTCTTGGAGTGAGGGGCACGAAACTGAACTCAGTACTCAAGGCGGGGCCTCACCAGTGCTAAGGATTTGAACCTTGTTGGTTCTGTAGCAGGGGTGCAACTTCCAGCACCGCCACACTCGCATCTCGGGGTGCTCAGACTGTCACCCACAGCGCTGGTCCTGCCCAGATGTCTGGAGGCAGCTCCTGGTTCCAGGAAACACTTTGTCATCTTGGGCCGAGCAGTTTGTAATGCTGCTGGCGGCCTCGGCACAAGCTCCACATTCAGCCTTTCTCCACAGCTCTCCAGAGGACAACATTCACCTCTTTGTGTTAGGGTTTCTGTGCTGACATCAGGGAAAAACAATGTCACTCTTCTCTGGCAGCTCCTCCACATTCCTCCCTGGGATTAACTCCTTCCTGGTACCTTGCAAACCTTACGCCTTCCTTGTCCCTTGCAAACCTCCTGCTCCTTGGCAGTGAGGCTGCTCAAGGTTTTGCATTGTTTCATGGATTTTTGTTAGATAGCCCTAGATTTGCTCTGTTGTCCACCACAGCTTCACTCTGAGCTGGTGGGCTTGCATAGCCCAGCCTGAAAAGAGTTCAGCTTCAAAGTTACCCAGCACAGGGCCTGCGTCAGAATGATGACAATGAAATTCCAAAGCGACCAAGAGGAATTTCCTTCTGATCCAGTTTCCTATCACAGAATCATAGAAATGCTTGGGCTGGAAAAGACCTCTAAGATCGAATCCAACCATCAACCTAAGATCACCATGGCCATTAAACCACGTCCCAAAGTACCACGTTCCACCCTGGCACTTGCTCCCAGGATTAAATGGTTGCACTCAAAATTCCTCCTTAGAATAAATTCTCCTTCACTGGGTTAGAAGATCCAAGTGCAGCAACATAAACCAAACACATGAGGGTTAGGCTGCTCAGGGAGGTGGTGGAGTCACCCAGCTCTGGAGGTGTTCAAGTAATGTATGGCCATGGCACTTTGGGACATGATTTAATGGCCATGATGGTGTTGGGTGGATGGTTGGACTCAGTGATCTTGGAGGTCTTTTCCAACTCAAGCAATTCCTTGATTCCAGATCAATTTTTAACGTTTTGATGGAGGCTGAAGTGTTGGCCTCTTCTGCCAAGTAATAGGACAAGACACAATGGCCTCAAGTTGCACCAGGGGAGATTTCAGTTGGATAGTAGGAAAAATTTCTTTGCTGCAAGAGTAGTCAGGCATTGGAACAGGCTGCAGGTGGTGGTTGAGTCACCATCCCTGAAAGGTGTTCAAAAGATGAGATGTGGCACTTTGGGACACAGTCCAATAGTCATGGAGGTGTTAGGTAAAGGATTTGATGCTCCTAGAGGTCTTTTCTGACTTTCCCTATGGAGATTTTATGATTTAGACTTGATTTAGCATTTCTGTCCTCCTTCATGTGGCATTCTTCCTGGAAACCAGGAAAATCACAGTGTGACAAATTTCAGACATTATGAGACAGACACCAACTCCTTATTTGTGTCAGCTACAGGTTTCCCAGGGAGGTCATAGATGCTCCCTCGCTGCAGGTTTTCAAAGACAGGGTGGGTGAGGCCTCTAGGCAAGCTGGTCTAGCTGGCTGAACATGAGCCAGCAGTGTGCCCAGTTGGCCATGAAGGCCAATGGCATCCTGGCTTGCATCAGAAATAGTGTGGCCAGCAGGAGCAGGGAGGTCATTCTGCCCTGTACTCTGCACTGGTTAGGCTACCCCTTGAGTCCTGTGTCCAGTGCTGGGCCCCTCAATTTAAGAACATTGGGCATTTAAGGACATTGAGACACTTGAATGTGTCCAGAGAAAGGCAACAAGGCTGGTGAGAGGTCTTGAGCACAAGCCCTAAGAGGAGAGGCTGAGGGAGCTGGGGTTGCTTAGCCTGGAGAAGAGGAGGCTCAGGGTAGACCTTCTTGCTGTCTACAGCTACCTGAAGGGAGGTTGTAGCCAGGTGAGAGTTGGTCTCTTCTCCCAGACAACCAGCCTGGGAACAAGAGGACACAGTCTCTAGTGTGCCAGGGAAGATTTAGGCTTGAGGTGAAGAGAAAGTTCTTCCCAGAGAGAGTTGTTGGCCATTGGAATGTGCTGCCCAGGGAGGTGATGTCACCATCCCTGGAGGTGTTCAAGAGGGGACTGGATGTGGCACTTGGTGCCGTGGTTTAGTAGTCATGAGGTGTTGGGTGACAGGTTGGACTTGATGATCTCCGAGGTCTTTTCCAACCTTATTGATTCTGTGATTCTATGATTCTAGTGTGAGGTATCCCTGCCCATGGCAGGGGGCTTGGAACTGGATGATCTTTAAGGTCCCTTCCAACCCAAACCATTCTGTGATTCAAATAATAAAGTTATTAGAAAAGAACCCCAAGGACAGGGCAAAATTAAACAGCTCCAAACCTTGCTTATGTTACAGTTACTGACTAACTTTCACCTGCTGCCACTCCTCTGGGAATTACAGCACGGAGAATGGGATGTGGAGGTGCTGGAACGTGTCCAGAGAAGGGCCACGAGGATGATCAGAGGGCTGGAGCACCTCTCCTATGAGGACAGACTGAAGGAGTTGGGGCTGTTCAGTCTGCAGAAGAGAAGGCTCCGAGGTGACCTAATTGTCGCCTTCCAGTATCTGAAGGGGGCCTACAGGAAGGCAGGGGAAGGACTTCTCAGGATCTCAGGTAGTGATAGGACTAGGGGGAATGGAATGAAGCTGGAGGTGGGGAGATTCAGGCTGGATGTGAGGAGGAGGTTCTTCACCATGAGAGTGGTGAAACCCTGGAATGGGTTGTCCAGGGAGGTGGTCGAGGCCCCGTCCCTGGGGGTGTTTAAGAGCAGGCTGGATGAGGCTCTGTCCAGCCTGATCTAGTGTGGGGTGTCCCTGCCCATGGCAGGGGGGTTGGAACTAGATGATCCTTGTGGTCCCTTCCAACCCTGAATGAAACTATGAAACTATGAAACTATGACCTTCAGGAGGTTGTGCACATCTCAGACCACACTTGGATGAAGTTCCAATCTTCAGCCCTCCAAATATAAACCTTCTTTTTTTTTCCACTCCTGCATTGTTGCATCTTCACTGTTAATTGAATTAGCTCCCTCCTAAGTGGTGAGGTGGAGGAATGAAGTCTCCCATTAGCCATGCATGGCTCTAAGGGTTTGGTGAGAACATCACAAGAACATCCCCAAAACACAGGTTGCAAAGCAGCCTCTTGTGAAGAATTATGAAACTCCGAGCTAAAAAAGGAGATAAAAAGGCAGAAAAGAGGATTAAGGTCCTGAAGTGGGGGATTCATTTGAGTTGCAGACAGATAAGTAAATTATGGCCCTGCAGAAGTTACCTGCCTGGCAAATTAATTACAGAGCATTACCATGGCTCTCTCAGCCCAGTGCAGCCTCAGGAAGAAGGTGGGAGTCTGCAGAACTTCATAAAAGGAGCCTCTCTGTGGCTTTATGAGAGAGGGAAATTAACATATTGGGATTCCAGGCAAAGAGGAGCATTTCTGTGGAGCTCAGACAGAGCCTGGCGTCATCACACAGGATGGTACACCCCAGCACCCAGACAGTGGAATGCTCCCACCTTCTTCACAGGCTTTTCATGGACAGACCCACCCAGGAAACTGAGGTAAAAACTGATTCTGCCTGAGCTGGGGAACCAACAATATCAAGCAGAAGCTGAACTGGGGGCCAACAATCACTGGGCAAAAGCTGAGCTGGGGGCCAACAATCACCAGGCATGAGTCAAACTAGGGGCCAACACCAAGTCTCAATCAAAAGAGCACTTTACATTTGTTCAGAGAACACCTGATTAAATTACTCCACTAGATATTTTACCCCAACAGAATTGTCCACCTACATTTGGGGCTAACCTCCACCTGATGGCCCCTGCCCAGCAGAGAAAGGGGGATCCAGTTAAAGAGGGAAAGCCCCACAGGTTGAAATGAAACAGGTTGCAGGAAGAAGCCAAACTAACCCAAATATGAAGTTGCACTCAGCACAGCAAATGCAAGGTGGTTACCCCAGCATGGAAGGAAGTCCTCAGGAGAAGGAAAATGAGCGTGGTCAAAATCAGTGTGGTCAGGAAGAACCAAAACAAAGCCAGGAGTCCAATCAGGAGGAACCTTCCCCCTTTATGCTCAGTGTGGTGTTTATGGGATGGGGATGCTCCTGGAGCCAGCTTGAGCCAGCTGCCCAGGATGACTCCAACCTGCAGCCCATGGCTGGCCTGGGATTCTGTTCCAGAAATCCCAGGACAATAATACACACAACACACCCCCACCCCCACCACCTTCCCTCCTCCCTTAGTTTGCTTGTTAAGTGTCATAATTTTAAAGAGTAGCTCTCACAGAATCACAGAATGCTAGGGGTTGGAAGGCACTTCTGGAGATTCTCAAGTCCAACCCTCCTGCCAAAGCAGGATCACCTAGAACAGGTCACACAAGAATGCATCCAGGTGGATTTGGAATGTCTCCAGAGAAGGAGACTCCACAAGCTCTCTGAGCAGTTATTATCAGCTCTCTCCTGGAACAAAATGCTCTTCATTGTTCCTGAAAAAGTTTTGGAAGCAGATCCACTCTGCTGGAAACACATCACCTTCTTGTGACAGACATCATCGTCCCACGTGCTCCCCTGCCAGCCTGAACCACAATCCCACCACAAATAATAACTAAGAACTTTGCTGACTGCATGAAACGACAGAACAGGAAGGTGAGGCTCATACTCATCATCCCAAATCAAACAGAACTCTTACTTCACCTCACTGGGGTGCATGAGTGTGGCCAGCAGGTCAAGCAAGGTTCTCCTGCCCCCCTACTCATAGTATCATACTATCATAGTATCAGTCAAGGTTGGAAGGGACCACAAGGATCATCTAGTTCCAACCCCCTGCCATGGGCAGGCACACCCCACACTAGATCAGGCTGGCCAGAGTCCCATCCAACCTGGGCTTAAACACCTCCAGGGATGGGGCCTCAACCACCTCCCTGCACAACCCATTCCAGGGGTCTCCAAGAGGGCTGGGGAGGGACTTTTGAGGGTGTCAGGGAGGGATAGGACTGGGGTGAAAACTAGAAATGGGGAGATTGAGATTGGATGTTAGGAAGAAGTTGTTCCCTATGAGGGTGGTGAGAGCCTGGCACAGGTTGCCCAGGGAGGTGGTGGAAGCCTCATGCCTGGAGGTGTTTGCAGCCAGGCTGGATGTGGCTGTGAGCAAGCTGCTGTAGTGTGAGGTGTCCCTGGCCATGGCAGGGAGGGTTGGAACTGGCTGATCCTTGAGGTGCCTTCTAACCCTATCAATTCTGTGATTCTATGGAATTCTTGTTGTTGTTGTTGCTTCAGTTTTAATCTAGAATTTTCACATTGAAGAAGCAGATCCTGATCAGTTAAAACTGAAAAAAAAAACCTCCAAACATTTTCCTCTGTTCTGTGACACTTTGGGTCATTTTATCTGCTCTTCATCACATCAGTGCTTATTAATGACTGTGTTTTTTAATGTTGCAAGGCAAACTTTGTTCTTCATTATGTGCCATCATTTGCCTTTTTCTCCATGATAGTCTCATTTCCTTTCTGATGAGCAAATACTTGGTGTACCATGGGCTGTATGGAAGGGCCAAATGTGTGCTAATGGCCAGCAAGACCTCGCTGAGAGCAAAGGGGTGTTTCAGGGAGGACAAGTGGGGTGAAAGCCTTGATGCTCTTCACACTAAGTCATTCTTCCCAGAAAGAGTAATTGGCCACTGGAATGTGCTGTCCAGGGAGGTGGTGGAGACCCCATCCCTGGAGGTGTTCAAAAAAGGGCTGGACATGACACTTGAAGGCATGGTTTAGTTGTCAGGAGGTGTTAGGTAATAGGTTGGACTTGATGATCTCAGGTCTTTTCCAACCTGCTTGATTCTCTTCTATGATTCTATTGAGGGATGGAAAATATGGGTCCCTCCAATGTGATTGTTGAGTTTTTGCCTTCTGTGGTGATCCCTGAGGGAGCCTGGGAGCTGCTTTACCACCTTGAAGTCTGCATGGATGCACTGCAGATGTTACCATGTGGCTTGCTTAGCCCAAGGAGATGTTTCCTGCACCACATGTGCTCAGCTCTAAGCCACATTTAGTCCCCACAAAACCACAGAACAGCAGAATGGTTTGGGGTGGAAGAGACCTCCAGGATCATCAAGTCCAACCCTTAACTCAGCACTGCCAGGTTACCACTAAACCATGTCCTCAGCACCACATCTCCATGGCTTAGAAAACCCTCTGGGGGTGGGGACTCCACCACTGCCCTGGGCAGCTTGGGCCAGGCCTGGACAACTCTTTTGGGGAAGAAATTGTTCCTCATGTCCAACCTAACTCCCACTGTCTGAAGAGACAGGGATATGAAAACTAACATCTCTAGGGAGAACTTCCTGGCTGGGGACACATCCTGGTGGAGGAGGACTTGCCATGTGGGGTGGGGTGGCCAGGGCAGAGCTGCTCACCAGCCCAGACACACAGCCAGTGACCAGGGGTGGGGGGGTTATGCTTGTGCCACAGTTTCAACCAAGACTGTCCTGGGATGGAGCAGGAGGAGACTGGCACCTGGTGGGGGTAGCAGCTGGGGACTGACACTCATCTCCACCACTGCTCTGTGAGATCTGCAGGCTCAGATCTCCCACTCACCAGTCATGAGAACAACAGCCTGCAAAGACATTGTGTAGAAGACTCCAGCTCTCTCTACTTCAGGAGGCCTCGAGCCTCACAGCCTCAATGGAAGCTTCTTTTCTTCAGTGAAGGGGAAGGATCAGGACCCAAGGCAGCACATGTCAGTCCTCAAGCTCCATGGCAGTGCCAGCAAAGCCACCTGCACCATGGTAATGCTGGTGAGGCCACCTGCACCTTAGCAGCGTAGGTGAGAAAACCTGCACCATGGCAGTGCCAGCAAAGCCACCTGCACCATGGCAATGTAGGTGAGGAAACCTGCACCATGGCAATGCCAGCAAAGCCACCTGCACCATGGTAATGCTGGTGAGGCCACCTGCACCTTAGCAGCGTAGGTGAGAAAATCTGCACCATGGCAGTGCCAGCAAAGCCACCTGCACCAAGGCAGTGTAGGTGAGGAAAGCTGCACCATGGCAATGCCAGCAAAGCCACCTGCACCATGGTAATGCTGGTGAGGCCACCTGCACCATGGCAGTGTAGGTGAGAAAACCTGCACCATGGCAGTGCCAGCAAAGCTACCTGCACTATGGCAATGCTGATGAGGCCATCTGCGCCATGTCAATGCCAGCAGGGCCATCTGCAGCATGGCAGAGCTGGTGAGGCCGTCTGCACCATGGCAGTGCCAGCAAGGTCACCTGCAGCATGGCAGAGCTGGTGAGGCTGTCTGCACCATGGCAGTGCCAGCAAGGCCACCTGCAGCATGGCAGAGCTGGTGAGGCTGTCTGCACCATGGCAGTGCCAGCAAGGCCACCTGCACCATGGCAATGTGGGTGAGGAAACCTGCACCATGGCAATGCTGGTGAGGAAACCTGCACATGGTAATGCTGGTGAGGCCACCTGCAGCATGGCAGGGCTGGTGAGGCCATCTGCACCATGGCAGTGCCAGCAGGGCCACCTGCAACATGGCAGAGCTGGTGAGGCCACCTGCAGTGCTGCCTACAGATCACAGATCTGCTGCTTTCAGACCATGTTGTCTCCATACACAACTCTCTTAGGGAGTGAGAAGGTCAGGGCCATCCCCTGAGGCAATGAATTCGCCTCCCTGCCTTTGGCAGCTGGTCCATCCCTCAGCAATCTTCCTGAGAGGCCTCCAACAAACCATTTCTGCTTGGGGGTTCCAGAAACAGCCTCCTGGTGACTCGCTCAAACCAGACATTCCTCCAGCATTATGTTTCACATCTGCAGGGCTTTATGCAAACCACCACAAGACAGAGTGAAGACAGGGATGTTCTGATGGCCTGAGCAACACCCTCTCTTGCAGAGGCAGTTTTGGCACCCGTGAACACAGCTCTTGAAGCTCCTGCTGTTGTTACAAGGCTTCAGTAATGAAAAACATCTTGGAGGAGAAATATTTCCTGTGTGTCAGGAGCCTCCTCTGACTCCAACTCTGAGCAGTGCTGGTCCCAGGAAGACCCAGAGGTCCTTTTTCGAGCCCACCATTGATCCTCTTTGTCAACAAGAGCCCCTGGATGATATTGGACATCTGCTTTCCAGCATCCATCTGTTTTCCAGGCCAGGTTGGATGAGACCTTGAGCAATCTGGTGCAGTGAAAGGTGTCCCTGGCTGTGGCAGGGGAGTCAGAACTAGATGGTCTCTAGGTCCCTTGCAACCCAAACCATTCTATGATTCTATGAATCTATAAAACACCTCCAGCATGGCTGGCTGTTGGAAGGTGCTGTGCTGGAAACCTGCCCCTTTCACCAGCTTCTGGTAGTAGCAGAGAATCATGAGAGTGGTTAGGCAATGAAACAGCTTGTTCAAAGAAGTTGTGGAGGCTCCAAGCCTGGAAGCGTTCAAAGACAGGCTGGATGGAGCCTCGAGCAACCTGGTCAGGTAGGAGGTGTCCCTGCCCATGGCAGAGGGGTTGGAACTAGATGATCTTTAAGGTTCCTTCCAAGCCAAACCATTCTGTGATTTTTTTTGTTCTCCTGCAGTCAGTCATGGCAGAGTCTTCCAGGGAATGTGCTTCCAAGGACTGGATGATGGAGAAAGACCTTGCCCAGCCAAGAAAGGGTTTCACTGAGAACAATAAAAAGGATTGCACTGAAAGACAGTTATTAATTACAGCAGATCTCAAGGGGGGTTCTGCCGTTAAATCCCAAGTGACAGGGACAAGGGGTAATGGTGCTACTGCAGATGAGTTGTGGCATCTGGCCAGGCTGGCTCGGTAGGCCAAGGCTGATGGGATGAGGTTGAATAAGGCCAAGTGCTGGTTCCTCCACTTGGGTCACAACAAACCCATGAGCACTCCAGGCATGGGGCAGAGTGGCTGGAAACTGCCTGATGGGAAAGGACCTGGGGGTGCTGGCTGACAGCAGCTGAGGATGAGCCAGCAGTGTGCCCAGGTGGCCAAGGCGGCCACCAGCATCCTGGCCTGGATTGGCAATGGTGTGGCCAGCAGGGGTAGGGCAGGGATTGTGCCCCTGTGCTGGGCACTGGTGACATCACACTTTCAAATCCTGGGTTCAGTTTTGGGCTCCTCACTCCAAGAAGGACATTGAGGGGCTAGAGCAGGTCCAGAAAAGTGCAACAAAGCTGGAGAAGGGTCTGGAGAACAGGGCTGGTGAGGAGCAGCTGAGGGAACTGGGGTTGTTTAGTCTGGAGAAGAGGAGGCTAAGGGGAGACTTCATTGCTTTGTACAACTCCCTGAAAGGAGGTTGGAGTAAGGTGGGGGTTGGTCTCTTCTGCCAGGGAACAATAGAACAAGAGGAAATGGTCTTAAATTGCTCCAGGACTGGGCATGAAAGATGGTTTCTTCCCCAAAAGAGTTGCCAAGTCCTATCCCAGGCTGCCTAAGGCGTTGTTGGATTCCTCATCCCTGGAGAGGTTTCAAGCCTGGGTGGATCTGAGGCTAAGGGCTGTGGTTTAGTGGTGACCTGGCAGTGCTGGGATGATCTGAAAGGTCTTTCCCAGCCTATGCAATTCTGATTCCCACGTGTGACGACCTGTTTGGTCTGGGCAATCCTAGAATCAGAATTGGTTGGGTTGGAAAAGACCTCTAAGATCATCGAGTCCAACCATCAACCCAACACCACCATGGCCATTGAACCATGTCCCAGAGGGTCCTGTCCACACATTTCTTGAACCTTCAGGGATGACAACTCCATCACCTCCCCGGGCAGCCCATTCCAATGCCTGACCCATCCAGGTCCCTGTAGCCGCCAGCAAACCTCTCAGTTGGGAGCATCTGCTACATCTGCAGCTCTGTGGCCAAGAATTTGGGGGGCTGAGGGGGAGAAAAAGAAAAGCTGTAAATCCATTCATGTATTCTGTGGGAAACAAAATGAGTGGAAGAGCCGGGATGGTGCAGCTCCGCTTTGCTGCTGTCCTTTCCCTGACCTCCTCTTGAAGCGGTGGGAGGTGGCTGCTGCCTCTTCCACGTCACCATCCTAGCACCCATCAGAGTGGCATGAGACAATCCTGGGACAATCCTGGGCTTGTTTTGCAATTATTCCAGGCTGGCTGGGTGTCCTCGTCAGCACACAGAAATGGAGAAGTGAGGAGCTATAACAGGCTCTGCAGCGTCGTTACTACTTTTGGCGTCTTCAAACCTTCCAGGAGAAGGCTGCCAAGATACAAATCCCATCTATGTACGCATGAGAGAGAGTGTGTGTGTGTGTGTGTGTGTGTGTGTGCGTGGGGGGTGTGAGCCTGGAGATGTGTGCTTTATGTAAGAAAACTTTTTACAAGGCACCTAAAATAGTCCAGTTTATGGAAACAGCTCCATCCCAGGCTCCACTGACATCAAACCGTGATGATGCTCTCCTCGGAGTGGAGGTGAGGAGCTGTAGAATAGTAGGAGAATAGGGCTGGAGCACCTCTCCTGTGAGGACAGGCTTGAGGGAGTTGGGGCTGTGCAGTCTGGAGAAGAGAAGGCTCCCAGGAGATCTAATTGTGGCCTTCCAGTATCTGAAGGGGACTACAAGAAAGCTGGGGAGGGACTTTTGAGGGTGCCAGGGAGTGATAGGACTGGGGGGAATGGAGCAAAAATAGAAACGGGTAGATTCAGCTTGGATGTTAGGAAGTTTTTCACTATGAGGGTGGTGAGGCACTGGCACAGGTTGCCCAGGGAGGTGGTGGAAGCCGCATCCCTGGAGGTTTTGAAGTCTTGAGCAACCTGATGTAGTGTGAGGTGTCCCTGCCCATGGCAGGGGTTTGGAACTAGATGATCCTTGAGATCCCTTCCAACCCTAACAATTCTATGATTCTAAGGATAGGTTGGTAGGGACTTCAAGAATCATCTGGTTCAACCTTTCTTGGGGAAAAAAAACCCAACAAACCAAAACAAACCAAACCACAGTCAAAACATGGAGGAGATGTACCCTAGGCAGAGTTAGGAGCTGTTTAATCCTACAGAAGTGATCTGGCCAGGCTGGATCCCTTTGGGGTGTCTCTGATTTGCCTGTGGATGCTTTTTGAGGGAGATAATGTATTCCTACTAAACTGAGTGGCAGTCTTGGTCTGCTGGAGGGTATCAGGGTTCTGCAGGGAGACCTGGCCAGACTGGATCAGTGGGCTGAAGTGAATTGTATGAAGTACAAGTGCTGGGTGCTTCACTTGGGTCACAACTACCCCATGAATCCTCCAGGCTTGGGGCAGGGTGGCTGGAAACTGCCTGGTGGAAAAGGACCAGAGGGTGCTGGTTGATAGAGGCTGAAAGTGAGCCAGCAGTGTGTCCAGGTGTCCAAGAAAGCCACCAACATCCTGGCCTGGATCAGCAATGGTGTGGCCAGCAGGATCAGGGCAGGGATTGTCTTTACAGTGAGAGTGGTGAGAAACTGGAACGAATTGTTGAAGGAAGTTGTGGATACCCTTGCCTAGAGGTGTCCAAGGCCAGGCTGGATGGGACCTTGAGCAGCCTGGTGTAGTGGAAGGTGTCCCTGCCCATGGCAGAGGGGTTGGAACTGGATGATCCCTTCCAACCCAAACCTTCTGTGAGTCTATGACCTTAAATTTGCCAGTTTGGGGGTTTCAAGCATTGCTTGTGTCATCACTAACTAGTGATGACACAAGAGTCCCACAGGAGTTTTGGGGTTAGCTTCAAGAAGACACAAGAGTCCCACAAGAGTTTTAGAGTTGCCTCCAGGGAGACACAAGAGTCCCACAAGAGTTTTAGGGTTGCCTCTAGGGAGACACAAGAATCCCAAGAGAGTTTTGAGGTTACCTTTAGGGAGACACAGGAGTCCCACAAGAGTTTTAGGGTTGCCTCCAGGGAGACACAAGAGTCCCACAAGAGTTTTAGGGTTGCCTCCAGGGAGACACAAGAATCCCATGAGAGTTTTGAGGTTACCTTTAGGGAGACACAGGAGTCCCACAAGAGTTTTAGGGTTACCTTTAGGGAGACACAGGAGTCCCACAGGGATTTGGGGGTTACCTTTAGGGAGACACAGGAGTCCCACAGGGGTTTGGGGGTTACCTTTAGGGAGACACAGGAGTCCCACAACAGTTTTGTCCTTACCTTCAGTGAGAGAACAGCAGAACAAGGGGTAGGAGGCACTTCCCCCTCAGAACTTTGGAGGAAGGCTGACATCTCTTTTTAACACAGAATCTTCTCGGTGCCCAGGAGTGTTGGTCTCAAACCTGAGCTTTTTCTGGGCCACTTGGATGAAAGTGTGTTTGCATTCCTCCAATTTGGAGCTCTTTGGGAAAAGCAGGGAGCCTGGAATGTTTGTTCTCCTAGGTCTTTTTTTTTTCCTCTTCTTCTTCTTTTTTTCTTCTTTTTTTTTTTCTTCACATCATTACTCTGATACTGCTTGATTAGCTCCCTCCCCAGTCATGATTGGTAATTAAAATAGGCATTAAAATTAGTCACTTAGCAATTTTGCCGTTCAATTGGCAATTAAATTACTTAATTGCAATTAAAGTCCTAATTTTAATTGGCAAAATGATAGATGTAGATTTAAGATAATATGTATAAATACTTTAATAAGTGTCTATATAAGGATTACTTAATTACTCAACTTCAAGTTTATGCTGTTAACTTTAGAACTTTTAAGTGAGTAATGAAATTTATATTACATCTATGCGAAGGATATGCTAATTAGGTGGATTACTTCTCCCTGGAAGGGCCTTCACAGCAAGGTTCTTCTGTGATGTTCCAACTGATGGACTGTTGTGGCCTGGCTGAGGCTGGTGGTTGTGTCTTGACAGCTGAGGGGACGCACGTGGTGGCCAGCCTAGGTTCTCCAAGTGCCATGAGGACAAAGCAAGAGCTGGGCATTGATGTGTGAAATGTTCATGGAATCACAGAGTTGTTTGGGATGGAAAAGACCTTTAAGGTCATCCAGTCCAATAGTTTCATAGTTTCATAGTTTCATAGTTTCATTCAGGGTTGGAAGGGACCACAAGGATCATCTAGTTCCAACCCCCCTGCCATGGGCAGGGACACCCCACACTAGATCAGGCTGGCCACAGCCTCATCCAGCCTGCTCTTAAACACCCCCAGGGATGGGGCCTTGACCACCCCCCTGGACAATCCATTCCAGGGTTTCACCACTCTCATGGTGAAGAACCTCCTCCTCACCTCCAGCCTGAATCTCCCCACCTCCAGCTTCATTCCATTCCCCCTAGTCCTATCACTACCTGCGATCCTGATCATCAACCCAACACCACCATGGCTGTTAAACTACATCCCAAAGTGTCATGGCCACAGGTTTCTTGAACACCTCCAGGGATGGTGACTCCACCACCTCTCTGGGCAACCTATTGGTTTAAACCAATAGGTTACCCAGAGATCAACATCTCATTGGAGATCAACATCTCATGGTGGCATGTGGTTTCTTCATCCATCTCATCTCCTGTTGGATAGACCTCAGCAGGAACTCCCAGAATACAACCACACATTGGTAATGATCTTCTGGATGCGAGCGAGGCAAACGCTGGGAATCACAGAGGCACTAAATCCCAGTGTGGTGGGGGTTGGAAAGGACCTCTGGAATCATCCACTCCAACCCCACTGCTAAAGCAGGGGCACCCACAGCAGCTTGCCAAGGATCACAATGGCCAGCTGGCTTTGGAATCATAGAATGACAGAGTTATTTGGGTTGGAAAAGACCTCTAAGATCATCAAGTCCAACCATCAATCTAACACACCACCATAGCCATTAAACTACATCCTGAAGTGCCATGCATGTCCACATGTGCCACCTCCAGTCTCTCCAGACAAGGAGATTCCACAATGGCCACAAAGCCAAGGAGTTTGTCTTGCAGATCTTCCAGCGTGAAGCGAAAGGAAGAAGTCTTTCTAGGGTGAGGGTAATGCCTTCTGGCCAGAAGAACATGTCAGGAAGCAACCACCAACAACCATTCATCTCCCAAGTGTTCCAGAGGGGTTTGTGTAAGGATTTTGCATGGAAAAGTTGAGCTTTCAGGCCAAGGTTGCACCATACTGGGTGTGTTTGGTTTTACTCTGTCTCTATGCACCAAATAGCACCTAGAGAAGCTGAAGTGCAGGATCTGTCCCCAGCCTGTACTCCTTGGTCTGTGGAACTCTGTCCCTCGTGTGTCACAGCACTCAGCTGGCAGCAAGAATGTCCATTTCTGTGTTTTGTGCCTTTTTTTTTCCCTCCAGTCTGAAGTCCACCACAATGTCCCATGGCAATGGCTGAGGTCGAGGTTGGACCTGCTTGCTGGAGCCTACCACAGAGGAGGCCAAGGGCTCCACCACCTCTTCAATATCATTGACCCCACAAAAGCCCTCATGCTGGAGGGACCTCCAAAATTAGTGGTTTTTAACAGGTTAAGTGTTAAACACCCTTAATTATTCCCAATTAGCTCTTCTTTGCACACACCCCCGTGACACTTTCTGACCCCAAAACTTAGATTCATTTAGGTTGGAGGGAGACCCTTGAAGATCATCAACTATACCTCTATCCACAGCCAGCCATAAAATGCTCCCAAGCCCCCCCAAAATTACCCAAAATTGTTCAATTTCACCTTGATTTGAGCTCTTCCTCTCCTTTCATACAGGATAAAAGAGTCAAATTAAGAGTTTGGGGTTTATTTGGGGGTATATTTCCTGGAAGTTTAGGATGCTGGAGCTATAGAAAGACTCAATGATGAGAACCAGGGGGGTTTGGGGGACTAAACAGGCAAAAATTGGGGAGGGCTGATGGAAACAGGGGAGTGTGGACTGAAAAGAAGGAGTTTTACACCAAACTGAAGCATGAGGGCAGTGGGGAGATCCCCAGGGTGCTGTTCTGCACCCCCAAAGGCCAACCCCAGGGAGGTCCCCACCACCTCCCTGGGACCTCCCCATAGTGTAAGGGGGGGGGGGGGGGGGCTTTATTTCTGGCTTGCCCCGCTTATGACGTCACTGGTGACGCTCAGGCAGGGGTGGGGGTGGGTGCCACGCCCCACTTTCACTTTCCCCCCCCCGCCCCCCTCTGAGGCAAATAAGGCCCCTCCCCAAAATTCGCTCCATGAAGATGCTGAAAGAGGGAAGGATGAAGGTGGTGGTGGGGTACACATATGAAGGGGCGTGTCCCTCCTTGTGACGTCATAATCGGAAATCTACCAAAGGGAAAAAAGGCGGCTCCCCCCCCCCCCCTTCTTTCACCCCCCCACGTCTGATTGGTCGGTGGGGTGGTGACGCGGTGGTGACGTGGGGGGTACCCGAGGTTGCACGTTGGCTGTGGCAGAGGGGAGCGCACATAAACAAAGGCACATTGCGGGGACAAGGGGACACTCCGGCCGCTTCCCTTCACCCTGCGCCACGCTGCTGCCACCCGGCTTCTTTCTTCCCCTCTTTTTTTTTCCCCCCCCTCCCCTTTTCCCCATCCCCACCCCCCCAAACATTTCTTCCCTCCCCATCCCCTCCTCCACCCCCCCTTCCACTCTCGACGTGTCGCGACAGGTCGGTGTTGGATGCATGCGTTGGTCTCGGCTCTCCGGTGAGTCCCCACGCGCGGACATCACCCCCCAACCCCACCTCTCCACCGCCACCAACACCCCACCAAAAAACCCCTCACATCGCACCCGGGGGGTGGGCTCCGCGCTCCGGACCCACCCGTGGGGTTGTCACGGCGATTTGCCGGCTCCTCTGGGTGGCAAAACGCGTGGGTGCTGCCGGTGTCACCCTGCATGGGTGTCACCCGCTGTGTGCCCCCGGGGTGGGCAAACCCGGGCTCTCGCCGTTACCGGTGGAAATGGAAAAAACCGAACCGGCTTCTTTTGCCGCAAAAAACGGGGTATCGGAGGGATAAACGGGAGCGGGAGACGAGTGACAGCCCGCCTGTGGAAAGTTTTCTGCCTGGTTAAAATCCCCCAGACCGAGATCGGGTCCTCGGGGGGCTCTTGGGATGCTGCGGGAGTGCTCCCGCTGCCCCGCGGGTTGAAGGGCAGGGTCCGTCTGGCTGTGTACTGCCCGCGCCCCTCTGCCGGTCCCGGGACGGCGTTTGTCACGCTCGGAACGGGATTTTTCGGGCTCCGAAAAGGGTTTGTCAAGCTCGGAACAGGGTTTAGTGGGCTTTAGAAAGAATCTCCCTGTCTAGGAACTGGGTCTATCGGGATCGGAATAGAATATACCAGGCTCTGTGTTGCCCTTTCCCCGCCGCCAGACCTGGGACAGGGTGCGCCGGTGCCGAGACAGCATCCGCCGGTCCCGGTACTGCCCTTTTCCCGACGCTGGCACCGGGACAGGGTCCGCCGGGCTCAGAACAGCATCCGCCGGTCCCGGTCCTCGCCCCGCCGCCGGTGCCAGGACAGGATCCGCCGGGCTCGGAATAGCATCCTCCGGTCCCGGTGCTGCCCTTTCTGCACCGAAGGTGCCGGCATAGGATCTACTGGTGCTGGGACAAGATCCGCCGGGCTCGGAATAGCATCCTCCGGTCCTGGTGCTGCTCTTTCCCCATCGCCGGTGCCGGGACAGGGTCCGCCGGTGCTGGGACAGGATCCGGCGGGCTCGGAATAGCATCCTCCGGTCCTGGTGCTGCCCTTTCCCCGCCGCCGGTGCTGGGACAGGGTCCACCGGTACCGTTGCAGCCCTCGCCCCGCCGGTGCCGGGCCAGCTGGCAGAGCCGGGCTGTGTGTGTGTTGCAGCCGGTGCGACGGGCAGGCTGGAGCCCTCCTCCTCCTCCTGCTAAACCCGCGGAACCTGCTCTCTCCGTCCCGCTCCGACGCTGTCCGCCCTCCGCTCCCCGGCTGAAGGTGGGTGCGGGACCAGGAAGGGGTCTGGCGGGAGGGCTCCGGCGGGGCGGGTCGGGTCGGGGCTGTGTGGGGCTCGGGGGGCAGCGCGGTGGTGCGGGCCGAGTCTATGTGACCCTGTTTCGTTGCAGCCATGCCCTGCGTTCAGGCGCAGTATGGGTCCTCGCCCCAAGGAGCCAGCCCGGCCTCCCAGAGCTACGGTTACCACTCCTCGGGGGAGTACAGCTCCGACTTCCTAACCCCGGAGTTTGTCAAGTTTAGCATGGACCTCACCAACACTGAAATCACTGCCACCACTTCTCTCCCCAGCTTCAGTACCTTTATGGACAACTACAACACCAGCTACGACGTGAAGCCACCTTGCTTGTACCAAATGCCCCTGTCGGGACAGCAGTCCTCCATTAAGGTGGAAGATATTCAGATGCACGGCTACCAGCAGCACGGTCACCTGCCCCCTCCCCAGTCCGAGGAGATGATGTCCCACTCGGGCTCCGTCTACTACAAGCCCTCATCGCCCCCGACCCCCTCCACGCCCGGCTTCCAGGTGCAGCACGGCCCCGTGTGGGACGAGCCCGGCTCCCTCCACAACTTCCACCCCAACTACGTGGCCACCACGCACATGATCGAGCAGCGCAAAACGCCCGTCTCCCGCCTCTCCCTCTTCTCCTTCAAGCAGTCGCCCCCCGGCACCCCCGTTTCCAGTTGCCAGATGCGCTTTGATGGCCCCCTCCACGTCCCTATCAACCCCGAGCCTGCCGCGGGCCACCACGCTGTGGACGGCCAGGCCTTCGCTGTCCCCAACCCCATCCGCAAGCAGCCCTCCATGGCCTTCCCCGGCCTGCAGCTGGGCCACGCTCCGCAGCTGCTGGACAGCCAGGTCCCCTCGCCCCCGTCGCGGGGGTCCCCCTCCAACGAGGGGCTCTGCGCCGTCTGCGGGGACAACGCTGCCTGCCAGCACTACGGCGTCCGCACCTGCGAGGGCTGCAAGGGCTTCTTCAAGGTGAGCGGGAGGTGGGCAGCGTGGCGGGCAGCGGGCAGAGCGGCAGGCAGGGTGGTGGGCAGTGGGCAGGGTGGTGAGAATGGTAGTAGGCAGCAGGCAGAGCAGCAGACAGGTTGGTGGGTAGTGGGCAGGGTGGTGAGAAGAGTGGTGGGCAGCAGGCAGAGCAGCAGGCAGGGTGGCGGGCAGTGGGCAGGGTGGTGAGAAGAGTGGTGGGCAGCAGGCAGGGTGGTTGGCACCGAAGAGGAGAGAAGGCAGGGTGGTGGGGAGCAAGTGGCGGGCAGAATAGCAAACAGTGCAGGGGACAGTGGGCAGGGTGGTGGGCAGCTGGCAGGGTGTTTGGTGGGGTGGTGGACAGCAGGCAGCAAGCAGCGGAGAGGGTGGCAGGCAGGGAAGAAGGCAGTGGGCAGCATGGTGGGTTGTGTGGCAGGCAGGAGGGTGTGCAGCAGGGTGGGTGACAGGCAGGGTGGTGGGCAGTGGGCAGGCAAGGGGGCAAGGCAGAGGACAGTGCCCAGAGTGTCGGGTATCGGGCAGGGTATTGAACAAGGCAGCAGGCAAGGGGGGCAGGCAGGGCAGAGGACAGCGGGTGGCAGACACGGCAGCGGGTACGGCGGTGGGCAGCGGGAAGAGAGACCGGCAGGGTAGTGGACAGCGGGCAGGGCAGAAGAGAACAGGCAGGGCGGTGGGCAGCGGGCAAGAGCGGCAGGGGGGAGCCGGCGGGTGGCGAGGAGCCGCATTCCCCTTCAGATGGAAATTGGTTAGGACAGAGAGCTGTGTCTGAGCTAACCAAGTGGAACAGAATTCCCTGTGGTAAAATTAAGTGATCTCTTTATTTCCCCATCCTGATTGAATAATCTGATCATTTTAAATAGAGAAGGTCTCCAAGGAATGTAAATAATATGAATGCCCACGGATTTGTATTTACCCAGCCTCTCCTGCCCTCCTCTTGGCATATCAAACACGGCCAGGAGCCGGGAGGTTAGCTCCAGTGGTAACGCTGGCAATTTGCTCCTGTTAAATGCTCTGGAAAGAAAAAAATAGAAGGGAAAAAAATTAGAAGGGAAAAAAATTAGAAGGAAAAAAATTAGAAGGAAAAAAATTAGAAGGAAAAAAATTAGAAAGGAAAAAAAATAGGAAGGAAAAAATAGAAAAAATTAGAAAGAAGAAAGGGAAGTAAGAAAAAGAGAGGAAAGAAAGAGGAGAAAAAAATGCAAAGAAAAAGGGAAGCAAAGAAAGAAAACAAGAAATAGAAGGGGAAAAAGAAAGAAAATAAAGAAAAAATAGGGGAAAAGGGGGAAAGAGAAAAGGAAAGAAAAAATAGAAAGAAAAATGAAAGAAAGAAGAAAGGGAAAAGAAGGAAGTGAGGGGAAAAAGGGAAATGAAGAAGGGGAAACGAAAGAGAGGGGGAAAAGGAAGAAAGAAAAAAGTAATGAAGATAAAAAAGAAAGTGGAAAAATAAAGGAAAAAATAAATAAAGTGGAAAAATAAATTTTAAAACACGGGGAAAAAAAGAAAGAAAGCAAAAAGGAAAGGGGAAAATAAAGAACTAAATGGATGCAAAGGAAAAAAAAAGGAAATAAAGAAAGGAAAACCAAGAAAGAAAGGGCAAAAGAAGGAAAGTAGAAAAGAAATAAGTAAAGGGGAAAAATAAAGGGGAAATGGGAAAAAAAGAAAGGAAGAAATTAAGGGGAAAAGAAGGAAAGAAAAGGAAGAATAAAGGAATAAAGGGGAAAACAGAGAAAGTGAAACAACTAAATAAAAGGGTAGAAGAGGAAAGAAAGGGGAATAGGAAGAAAAAAAGTGGTACAAGAAATAAGGGGCAAAATAAAGGAATAGAAAGAAAGAAAGGGAAATGGGAAAGGAAAGAAGGCAAGGGAAAAGGAGTGGAAGAGGGTAAGAAAGAAAGAAGGGAAAAGGAGAAAAGAAAAAGAATGAAGGAATTGGAAAAAGAAAGGGGAAAAGGGAAAGGAACGGAAAGGAAATAAAAGGGACAAAGATAGTTAGGAAAAAGATAGTTAGGAAAAGAAGGAAAGAAAGGAGAAAAGAAGAGAAGAAGGCAGAAAAGGGGAAAGGATAGAAAGCAGGAAGGGAAGTTAAAGAAAAGGAGGGCAAGGGAAACAGCCAGGCAAGAGGAGCAGGAGCGGGGCTGCGGGGCTGCGGGGCTGCGGATCTCGCCCCGCGGCGCTGCCGCAGCCCCTGCGCTGAGCCCGGCGGTGCCGCCCCCGGTGCCCCCCGCCGTGTCCCTCCGGTGTCCCCGCAGCGCACGGTGCAGAAGAACGCCAAGTACGTGTGCCTGGCCAACAAGAACTGCCCGGTGGACAAGCGCCGGCGCAACCGCTGCCAGTACTGCCGCTTCCAGAAGTGCCTGGCCGTCGGCATGGTGAAGGAGGGTGAGTGCCGAGCCAAGCCGAGCCGGGCTAAGCCGGGCCAAACCGGGCCGGACCAAGCCGAACCGGGCCAGGTTAAGCAGAGCCGAGCCGGGTCAAGCCGAGCTGTCTTAAGCCGGTGTTGATGCCCACTGATGCCCATGCTAATTCCCGCTGATGCCCGTGCTGATTCCCGTGCTAATTTCCCCGCTGATGCCTTGCTGATGCCCATTGATGCCCATGCTGATTCCGGTAGTAATTGCCGCTGGTGCCCGTGCTAATGCCCGTACCCATGCTCTCTAATGCCTGTGCTAATTGCCCATGCTAATTTCAGCTGATGCCCGTGCTGTTGCCCGTGCTGATGCCCGCTGATGCCCGTTTCCTTGCAGTGGTGCGCACAGACAGCCTCAAAGGCCGGAGGGGTCGTTTGCCATCCAAACCGAAGAGCCCCCAGGAGCCCTCTCCCCCCTCGCCCCCGGTGAGTCTGATCAGTGCGCTGGTGAGAGCCCATGTCGACTCCAACCCGGCTATGACCAGCCTGGACTATTCCAGGGTAAGCTGGACCGTAAGCTCGCGGAGGGACCCCCACAGATGTTCCCGCTGCACCCCCGGGGATGGTGGGGACCTGCCGCCCCCCGCCTCTAGCCCCGCTTCGGTGGGAAGAGGCGAGGCTAAGCCGGGCCAGGGGGCTCCGAGCGGGGCTGGCCCCAGCCCGCGGGGGGTGCTTCTGGGTACCTGCGGAGCGGAGAGCCCCAGCGCCCTTCCTAATGAATGGAGTTAATTGAGTTAATTGCTCCCCTCCCCTCCAAGTGTCCCATTTCGTGACTGGTCAGGGACAGATCTGTCACAGAACCATCCAGGCTGGACGGGACCGCTGAGATCCATCAGGTCTAACCTTTTAATTGTCACCCGGCCAGCAGCGGGGTGACTGATGTCACGGGTTAGGGACTTTGGAGAGCCCCTCATTAAGTGTTTTCTGTAATGAATTTACAGTTCCAGGCTAACCCCGAGTACCAGCTGAGCGGGGACGACACCCAGCACATCCAGCAGTTCTACGATCTCCTGACCGGCTCCATGGAGATCATCCGAGGGTGGGCAGAGAAAATCCCCGGCTTCACCGACCTCCCCAAAACGGACCAGGACCTGCTCTTCGAGTCCGCCTTCCTGGAGCTCTTCGTGCTGCGCCTGGCCTACAGGTGAGGGGCCGAGGCCCCGGGGACCCCCGGGGGGCGCGGCGGGGTCGGCTCCCTTCAAGGTCCGCTGAGCTGCCTTTTATTAACTCCTCGGTAATTAGGTGCCTCTTAAATCCTTCAGTTATTGCTCCTCCAGTAATTAGTTGTTTAGCTTTTCTCCCCCCCCATCTTCTCCTTTCCTTCCCCCCCATCTGCCATAATCTTTCCCTTATCTTTCCTTTTCTCTGTTTTTATTTACTTTTTCTTTATTTTCCTTTCTCACATTCTCTCCCTGCATTTCCCCCTTTTCCACCTTTCTCTCCCCCTTTCCATTTTAATCTTCTCTTCTTTCTCCCCCTCACCCTTCTCTTTCTAAAGGTCTTTTTCAACCAAAACGATTCTATGATTCTATTCTACAATTCTTTCTTTTCCTCCTTCTCTCTCTTTCCCTCCTTTTCTTTCTTTCCGTCCTTCCTTTTCCTCCTTTCTTTCCCTACTACTCGCTCTTTTCCTTCTTTTTCTTTTCCTTCCTGTTTCTCTCCTTCTCTTTTCCTCTTTCCCTCCTTTCTTTTCCTATTTCTCACTTCCTCTTCTTTCTCTTTTCATCTTTCTCTCTTTCCCCTTCCTTTCCTACTCTTTCTTTTCCTTCTTTTTCTTCCTGTTTCTCTCCTTCTCTTTCCCTCTTTTCCTCTTCTCTTTTCCTCTTTCTCATTCATCCTCTTCTTTCTCTTTTCCTCTTTCTCTCTTTTATCCCCTTTGCCTCCTCTTTCTTTTCCTTCTTTTTCTTCCTCCATTTCTCTCCTTCTCTTTTCCTACTCTTTCTTTTCCTTATATTTCTTTTTCTTCCTTTTTCTCTCCTTCTCTTTCCCTCTTTTGCTTCTTTCTTTTCCTATTTCTCACTTCATCCTCTTCTTTCTCTTGTCCTCTTTCTTTTCTTTCTTTTCCTACTCTTTCTCCTCCCTCTCTTTCTTTTTCTTCTTCCTTCTTTCAATTTTTCCTCTTTACCTTTTTCTCCTATTTTCTTGCTTTTCCTTCTTTCTCTTTTCCTCCCTCTCTTTTTTCCCCTCTTCTTTCTCTTTTCCTCCCTCTCTTTCTCCTCTCCCCTCCTCCCTTTCTCTTTTCGTCCTTTCTCTTTTATTCTTCTCTCTCTTTTCCTCTTCCCATCTCATTTCCCCCATCTTGCCCACCCCTCCATCCATTCATTCTGGGGCTGTCACCTTCCTTCCAGGTCCAACCCGGCGGAGGGCAAGCTCATCTTCTGCAATGGGGTGGTCCTGCACCGGCTGCAGTGCGTCCGCGGCTTTGGCGAGTGGATCGATTCCATTGTTGAGTTTTCCTCCAACTTGCAGAACATGAACATCGACATCTCTGCCTTCTCCTGCATCGCTGCCCTGGCCATGGTCACGGGTCAGTGTCCCCTTTACCCCCATACCCCTTTTCTTTTTTATACCACAGCTCCCCCTCCACCCCCAACCTCCACGCCAACCCCGTAACCTTCCGCATCCTTCTCTCTTTTCCCAGAGAGGCACGGGTTGAAGGAACCCAAGAGGGTGGAAGAACTTCAGAACAAGATTGTCAATTGTCTCAAAGACCATGTGACTTTTAACAACGGGGGGCTCAACCGCCCCAACTATTTGTCCAAACTCTTGGGGAAGCTCCCCGAACTCCGCACGCTTTGCACGCAGGGGCTGCAGCGCATTTTCTACCTGAAACTGGAAGACTTGGTGCCACCGCCAGCAATAATCGACAAACTTTTCCTGGACACTTTACCTTTCTAAAGACTTCTTCCCTCTGCTCTTCCCGCTGAACCGAAGAGAAACTTGGGCCTGTCTGAAGGGGAACCCGGCTGGGCCTAAGGGCAGCACCCACGGGTGCCACCTTGCCCACCCCCACCCCAACCCCAGCGTCGCCAACCCGCAGGCAGAGCGTGATCACAAACGGGCATTTTTGGGGGGCTCTGGGGCATCGTCGCGGATGCAGCTCACGGACCAACACAAACACCATGGTATCAACCTTTTTCTTATCAGCTTATCAATGAGTTAGTGATTTTAAGGACTTGTGATTAAGGGGGTGAACCTCTCCTGCCACCCAGCTCAAGCTGGTGCGCGGTGACAAACACAAGCGTTAAGGTGACCCACGAGCCCCCCCCTCCCCTCCCCTTTTCCTCCCTAAAAAGTTTTCTGCTGTAAAAGAAAGCTGTAATATATCCAACCCCACCTTTCCCCCCCGCCTCCCCCGTCCCCCCCAGTCCCTAAATGTTGCGTGGGTGGCATGTCAGGAAAAGCAAAGCATTTTTATCAGAGGCAATTTGGGGGCTTTGGAGCGATTTTATTCTGTGCCTGCTCGCGGAGAAACGGAATCCGAGGAGGAGCGAAAGAGCGGAAAGCAAAAACAGAAATAATCAAATGAAGGGAAACCAGAAACAAACAAACAAAAAAAAAAACCCAACCCCCCCAACAACAAACAAAACAAATAAAGAGGAAGGAGAACAAATCTCTCCCCCCTCCCAGGAAAAGCATGAGAGTCCTGGGGTGATGCTGTTATAGGCACTTGCTATTTCAGTGATGTCTATATTCTATAAATAGTATTTTTCAGACACTATGTAGTCTGGTAGCTTTTATAAGTTCTTGACGCGCTCCAAACGTCTTCTTCGAGTGTAAAGAAACAAAAGAACAACCCCCCCCCCCCCCATAAAAAAAACCAAACTAATAGGTGGGCACAACTACTACAGACCCCTCCCTCACTTTTTCCCCAATAATAAAATCCAACCTCCCCTTCCAAAAGGATAAAATCCAATCTCTCTCTCTCTCTCCCCTCCACCTCACCCTTCAGAAACGATAATGCAACCTCAAAAGGAATAAAATACGAACCCACCCCCCTGCCCCTGCTCTGGAACCTCCCTCCTGTGATAATGTTAAAAAGAAGTCAAATAAAAGGGATTTAAAGCAAAACAACAACAACAACAACAAAAAAAAGGGAATAAAAGAATGAAATAGAAAGGGGGGAAAAATAAGAGAAAAGAGAAGGGGACACATTCGTGTTTGTAAACACCGTCCGGCATTTCCTCTCGTTCGTAAGTGTTGTACGTATCGGTGTCGACTTTAAAGCAGAAAAAAAAAAAAGACAAAAAAACAACAAAAAAAAAGAAAGAAAAAAGGTTAAAAAATAATAATAAAAAAAATAAAAAGAAATGGCAAAAAAAAAGACCAAAAAAACAAAAAAAGAGGGAAAAAAAAAAAAGAGGAAAAAAAAAAAAGAAAGAAAAAAGTTTATATCTTGATTATTTTGTTGTCTTGAAGCTTAAAAGAGAATCACTCCCTCCCTCCCTCCCCCCCCCCCCATTCATCACCACCCCTACACCCCCCCACGACCAAAACACCCCCCCCTCCTCCCCCCCAAAACCAAACCTTGCATGCAGCAGCTTTTATCCAGAGTGCTTATGGTATAGAGGTAACTCCCTGGAAATTACTGAGCACTTTGAATTTCTTTTGGTTTGGGGGTGTTTTGTTGGTTGTTTGTTGTTTTTTTTGGGGGGGTGGTGTTGGTTTCATCCCATTTGCCTTTTTTTGTTGTTGTTGTTGTTGTTCTTGTTGGATTTCCCCCCCCCCCCCCCCCTTTTAAAATCTATTCTTTTAATTTCCTTTTTGTTGTTGTTGTTTTCCTTTTTTTTTTTTTACCCTCTATTTTTTATTTCCCTTTTTTGCTTCTTCTTGTTTTTTTCTTTCCCTTTTTTTCCTCTATTTTTTTATTTCCTTTTTTTTTTTTGCTTCTTGTTGGATTTTTTTTTCCCTTTTTTCCCTCTATTTTTTATTTCCTTTTTTTGTTCTTGTTTTTTTTTTTTTTTCCCTTTTTTCCTCTATTTTTTATTTCCCTGTTTTGCTTCTTGTTGCTTATTTCCCTTTTTTCCCTCTATTTTTTATTTCTTTTTTTTTTTGCTTCTTCTTGTTTTTTTTTTTTCCCCCCCTTTTTCCTCTATTTTTTATTCCCCTTTTTTGCTTCTTGATTTTTTCATTTTTCCTCTATTTGTTCTTTCCTTTATTTTTGCTTCTTGTTGGGTTTTTTCCCTTTTTTCCCCCTATTTTTTATTTCCTTTTTTTTGCTTTTTGTTGTTTTTTTAATTTTTTTCTCTATGTTTTATTTCCTTTTTTAAATTTCCTTCTTTTTAGTTCCTTTTTTTAGTTCCTTTTTTTAGTTCCTTTTTTTGCTTCTTTTTTCTTCTTTTTTCCTCTATTTTTTTATTTCCTTTTTTTTGTTCTTATCCTTTTCTTTTTTTCCTTCTTCCCCTCTATTTTTAATTTCTTTTGGGTTTGTTCTTGTTGTTTTCCCTTTTTTTCCCCCTCTACTTTTTTATTTCCTTTTTTTTTGGTTCTTGTCATTTTTTCCTTTTTTCTTTATTTCCTTTTTTTTTGGTCTTGTTTTTTCTTTTCTCTAATTTTTATTTCCTTTTTTGTTCTCGATTTCTCCTCCATTTTTCTTTATATTTTTATTTCCCTTTTTTTTGGTCCCTTTTGTTTTTTTCCTTTTTCCTTTATTTTTTGTCTCCTCCCCCCCCACCCCCCACCCCACCCCCCTTTAATTTTTAATTTAGTTTGGTTTGGGGTTTTTTTGGGGGTTTTGTTTGGAGTTTTTTTGGCCCCAAAATCTTTGGTTCATGTATTTTGTTAGAGCAATGTTTTTAATATTGCCATATCCCTGTGGTGTTTTACTTTGTGCATAACCCCAACCCCCTCCATCCCCCACCCCAAACCCAACCTCACCCCACTCTGGTGTGGCAACATGAGACAGGTCGCTGCCTTTTTGGTTTTGTTTGTTCCTTTTCTTTCTTTTCTATGGTGTATGACAGTTAGAACTGCTAATTATTATTATTATTAATTATTATTAATTATTATTATTAATGATGATGATTATTTTCCCTCCTCCTGATAAAACTCTTTCTTTGAGAAAGACAATTTTAATGTTTACAACAATAAAACCTGGAAATGAAAGGAATTTTGTCTTCTTTCTGCCCAATCAAAGGAGCTTCACCGTCACCACCACCCCTTTGCCCAGAGAGGACAATTCCCTCTGCCCGGGTGGCAATGAACCACCCTCCCCCCCAAAAAATCCCTCTAAGATGCTGAGCCACTTCCCTTTCAGGACCTGCGAGAGGAAGAGGAAAATCAGAGGCTTGAAGGTTGGTTTTTTTTTCCCCCGGATTTCCACCCGTCCACCCCCCCTACCCCACCCCGCGGCAGCTCGGTCCTGCATTCCTGCATCCCTGCATCCCTGCCCGCTTGGAATTCCTTTCGGCTGTGGTGGGTGTGGGGAATTCTCATCCCTAAAACTTCTCCCGCAGCTCCAGAGCTGGGTTTGAGTGTAGGTGGGAACCTCTCAATGGTTTTGGGGTGTGGGGATCCCTGCAAACCTCCTCATTCCCGAGAAGTTTTCAACCGGGAGCCGAGCTCCAAACCTCCACATTCCTTGAAAGTTTTTCCTTTAACTCCGGCTTAGAAACATCCCGGGTGGTCTCCAGGAGCCCCCTCGCCAGCTCTGGAGCTCCAACAAAGATTTTTGGATGATGGGTTGGTAGTGGTGGCATTCAAAACGGGAAGAAACTTCATGGTCTGGGGTGAGGAAAAGGGTTAGGGGAGGAATGCTGGAAGCCTGGAGGGGGCCGGGAGCTGGCGAGGGGCTGCTCGATCACCTCCCGCAGTTCCTCGCCACCACTTGGACCCTTTCAGGCTTCCTGGGGACAGGGATTGGGCTGGAATCGTTGTGATTTTTAACCATTCCTGAAGTTTCCCAGATCTTTTTGGGTGCCTTTTGTAGCCACTTTTCTCCCAGGCTTAACCCTCTGAAGGTTCCCAGGCTCATTCCTTTTGGGTGGGTTTTGGGTGAGGTGAGGGGGAAGTGGTGGGGAAGCTGGTGGTGGGAGCAATTCCTGGCTGGATTTGGGGTGGATCTATGGTGGGGTGGTGGAGGTGGGGAGTGGTGGTGGTTTGAGGTATTGAGATGGTCTTGGATTTTAAAGGTGTTTGCTCTGAGCAGGTAAATTGGGGAGGCAAGGGTCTCTGCTCCATGGGAGAGGAGTCTGGGGGCTTTTCTGGATGGAGAGCTCTAGAGGGAAGGAGAGAAGGAAGAAGAGACAGGAGAAAAGAAAGGGGGACAGGACAGAGGGAGAAAAGGGATGAAGGGAGAGAAGGGAAGGGAAGATGGGAGAGAAGGGAAGGGAAGAAGGGAGAGAAGGGAAGGGAAGAAGGGAGAGAAGGGAAGGGAAGAGGGGAGAGAATAAGGATAGAAATGAGAGAAAGGAGCAAGTAGGATTGGAAGGAAAGAAGGGAGAAAAGGATGGGAAGGAAAAGTAAGGAAAGAAGGAAGCGAGAAGTATAGGGAGGAAAGGAGGGAACAAGAATAATAAGGAGAAAAGGGAAAAAAGGATGGGAAGGGAAGGGAGAGAAGGACAGGAAGGAAAAGGAGCAAGGATATGGATGCAAAGAGGGAGAGAGAAGGATGCGAAGGAAAGAAGGGAGCAAGAAGGGGGGAAGGAAAGGAGAGAAGCAAGCACTGCACAGAGCCCTTTAGGAAGCTGTTCGCAGTGGCAGCTGAAGGCAGACCCCAGAGCTGGAGGAGCAGTTTTTAAGTGGCAATAGCAATAGGAGGGTTCCTGAAGAGATTTGACTTCTGCAGGCTCAGAGAATTCCCCACCAGTCACTGCCGCAATTATTTCAGCTCCGTGCCGAGTGCGGAATTTGCTCCTGCTTTCTCTTCGTGGCTGGTGTGAGGGGACCAACCAACCACTTCTGGTTTGTTCCCAAGGGATTTAATTTGTTGTTGTTGTTGTTGTTGCTTTGTTAGCTCTCTACCAGGCCTCTGGGCTGATTGGAACCCAGCTTCTTTTGCTGGTGCAATTTTCCTATCTTCTACAGAGTTACTCCCTCAGCGCAGGGGCCTTCAGGAGCAGGGTGGCTTTGCTGCATCTCAGAGCCACACTTCTGCGTCCAGCAAGTGTCACACTGTTCAGCCACCTTCCTCCTCCTGATGTGGGAGGATGATGCACTGAGGCAGCATTTCCCCTGGCAGGCTAGGGCTTGAAAACTTCACCAAACTGGAGGAGAATTCAGGCCAAGTGTTTGCTTGCAGAGGGCTTCATGTCCTGCCGGGGACGTTTGATTTCAGCTAGGTTGATCAGAGAGCTTGAGTGCTCCTTGCCTTGCTAAGAGGGGGAAGAAGTAAAGGAAAAGGGGAGAGAAAGGAAGAGAGGAGAGAAAGAAAGAGGAGAGAGAAGGGAATGGAAGGGATGAGGGGAGTGAGAAAGGAAGAGGGGAGTGAGAAAGGAAGTGGGGAGTGAGAAAGGAAGAGGGTAGAGAAGGGAAGAAGGGAGGGAGAAGGGAAGGAAAGAGTAGAGCAAGAAGGGAGGAGGGGAAAGGAAAAAGGGGGTGAGAAGGGACGAGGGCAGAGAAGGATAGACAGGAAAGAGGGGAGTGAGAAGGACAGGAAAGAAAGGAGAAAAGGATGGGAAGGAAAAGGAGAAAGGAAAGAAGTTAGTGAGAAGGATGGGAAGGAAAGAAGGGAGAGAGAAGGGAGGAAGAAGTAAGTACTGTCTAGAGCCCTTTAGGGAGCTGTTTGCAGCAGCAGCTCAAGGCAGGACACGGAGCCGGAGCAGCAGTTTTTAAGTGGCAATAACAATGGAAGGGTTCCCGAAGAGCTGCGACTTTTCCTTCCTCCCTCCTGTGCTCTACAACACTGCGCTTGGCTCGGGGCCTCTGACACAGCTCCTAGACGGTGACTTGGGGCACCCTGCCTGTTCCGGGGGGTCTGCCACAGCTCCCAGCCGGTGACTTGGGGACAGGGAAGAGCATGGTGGCATGCTCTGAAGCAGCCTTTGCCGGCCGCGGCGAGGGGAAGGAAGATGAATTGCTGCAGGCACCAGCCCCGCGCGGGAGCTTTATTAGTTTGGGAATGCAATCAGCAAGAGTGGCTCTCCTAGTCCTTCACCTCATTATCCTCATTGCCTGTGTCACAGACACGGGGAGCAGCCAGGAGGAATTTATCTCTCGGGCAGTCAAAGGTAGAAAAATCCCTGTTTTCCGTGGGCTTTTCTCCCCTCCTGAGGTGGTCCCTGCGCTGGCTGCGGGCAGAGCAGCGGCTCCAGGCACCTGTAGCTGCTTTGTTTGATGTGTGATGTGTCAGTGAAGCTGCCGCTGCTGCAGAACCTGCGTGGGCTGCAGCCTGAGCCCTCAGTAGCCTGCGCAGTCGGTGGAGGGAGGTGGCAGTGTCCACGAGTGTTTGGACAGTTTCTGCACAGTGTACTCTTCCTCTGGCTTCCCAACCTCCTGTTTTTGCTCCCCTCCTTCAGCAATAGAATCATTGAATAGTTTAGGTTGGAAAAGACCTCTAAGATCAGCTTGCAGCTTGAGGAGAGGGGATTTAGACTGGAGATTAGGAAGAAATTCTTTGCAGTGAGGGTGGTGAGACACTGGAACAGGCTGCCCAAGGAGGTTGTGGATGTCCCCTCCCTGGAGGCATTCAAGGAGAGCTTTGATGAGTCCTTGAGCAATCTGGTCTAGGGGAAGGTGTCCCTGCCCATGACAAGGATTTGGAACTGGACAGTCTTCAAGACCCCTTCCAGCCCAAACCATTCTACAAATCTATGAGCCAGTAAGTCAAAGCAGCAACCTGAGATGACCACAACCATGAAACCATGCCCCGAAGTGCCCTGAAGTAAACCAGAGCTGCGATCTGGGGAGGGTCAGGAGGCAGGAGGGGCGAATCTGCAGATAAACTTTCAGCTTTGTGGTTTGTTTTGGCTTTAACTGATTCATTTTCTGTGTGGGCAAAGAATGGGATGACTGAGTTTTGACGCAGCACAGAGATGACCAGAAAAGCTCATTCTGAGGGAGCAGGCGACTTGTGTCCTGCTTTGTGTCCTCCTTCAAAGGCAGCACTTCAGGCACGTAGGTTTGAGAGGATCTGCAGGCTAGGAGGGAGCTCTGCGCTTGGTGTGGACGCAGTAGGAATGGATGAGGTTTGCTGCAGCACAGGCAAGGCAGCCCTGCTGGGTTCATCGAAGTGATTTGTGGCTGCTCGAGCCTCTGCTGAGATGTTTTTCCACTAGGCCAAGCTGCTGATGGGCCAACTAATTTGGGATGAATTTAAACAGCACCATGAATTGCGTGGGCCCTGTGTCTAGTCCGAAGATTTCCACTGTACTTTTACCCACATCCAGTGTTCTGTACAAGACCAAACCTCCTCAGTGAATCTGGGACCTTCACTATGGGTGTTTTGGTTGCTGAGTGTTTTCCTCCTCAGCTCCCTCTCTGATGAGGAAGCACCTTTCTGAATCTAGGAGATTTTAAACACAGATGAATGCTTCTGCTCAAGAGAAATGATCTTTGAACAAGATCTGAGTGTAGAGTGGTGAGGACAGGAAGGGACCTCTGGAGAGCTCCCAGTCCAACCCTCCTGCTTCAGCAGGGGCACCTACAGCAGCTTGCCCACAGGGGCATCCTGGGGTTGGAATCTCCCCAGAGAAGGAGACTCCACAACCTCTCTGGGCAGCCTGCTGCAGGGCTCCAGCACCCTCACACCAAACAAGTTTCTCCTCATTTTCAGATGCAACCTCCTGGGTTCTAGCTGTAGACACACAGCTTTGCCATCTCACCTCCCTTGCTGGGACCAGAACCTGCTTTCTCTGACACCCAGCAGTGGTGGTGGTTGCAGTGGCATTTTGGTTGTTGCCAAGGTTTGCTTCTTGAACCCCTCCAGGGATGGTGACTCCACCACCTCCCTGGGCAGCCTGTTCCAATGCCTAACTGCTCTTGCAGCAAAGAAACTGTTCCTAATCTCCATCCCAGACCTCCCCTGACTAAATAGCATCTCTTAGCTAATTGTTTTCTTGACTAACCTGTTTCCCTATGAGGAGACAGCAACCCAAAAGTGGAATTATTCCATCATTTTAATGATTCAATCATTTTAATGATCCATGCAAATTACACAGAGTGCTACAACAAGCTGGCCAGGATTATGGCTGATAAAACATGACTGTAAAATAAATGGCCAAAAAGCCTTTTCAATGTGGCATCTTCCCATTCCCCAGCACCCCTTTGTAATCCTTAAATCCTGAGAAACTGCCTCTGTTTTGTTACTGGAACAACCCTCAGCTGCTGAGGTGGTGGTGGTAGGTATCTGGTCCTGGGGTGGGATTCATAGATTCATAGAATGGTTTGGTTTGGAAGGGATCTCAAAGATTACCCAGTTCCAACCCCCTACCATGAGCAGGGACACCTTCTGCTAGCCCAGGTTGCTCAAGGTCCCATCCAACCTGGCCTTGAGCACCTCCAGGGAGGGGGCATCCACAACCTCCCTGGGCAACCTGTTCCAGTGTCTCACCACCCTCACTGGAAAGAATTTCTCCCTTATCTCCTGTCTCAGTCTCCCCTCTTCCAGCTCAAAGCCATTGCCCCTTGTCCTATCACTACAAGTCCCTCCCCAGCTTTCTCGTAGTCCCCACCTGGTAGGATGCCTCTGAAAGGTTGGTGGCACAGCTCCCTCGGATTGTGAAGGTACATGACTTAAAAGAAGAGAGCCTCCAGGTTCTTCCCAACGAGATAAAGTGAAGTGACAAGCTCTGGAGCAAAACTGGAAAGGCCACCAAGGTGGGGCTCCGCTGCGGGAGGAGCGAGCCTGTGATGTCAGCCCCTCCGGAGATGTTCCGACTGCAGGGAGGGGAGCGTCACTGTGAGCCAGGGATGGGCTGGGGTCACGGTGTGGGGAGGGCTGAAATGGGCAGGATCTGCCTGTCAGCGCTCAGCCAGTGTCTTGGTTGCTGCTTGGTTGTGCTCAGCTTGGGCTTGGGTGGCTGAAAGCAGCCACCATGTGTAACAGACACAGCGCAGTTGAGGCGGACGCATCCGGATGTGTCCAACTCACCCTGCCTGCAGGTGGACACAGAGGGGCAGTGGATTGAAGCTTGAGGAGAGGGGATTTAGACTGGACATGTGGAAGCAATTCTTTACAGTGAGGGCAGTGAGACACTGGAACAGGTTGCCCAGGGAGGTTGTGGATGCCTCCTCCCTGGAGGTGCTCAAGGCCAGGTTGAATGAGGTCTTGAGCAACCTGGGCTGGTGGAAGGCGTCCCTGCCCATGGCAGGGGAATTAAAACCAGATGATCATCAGGGTCCCTTCCAACCCAAACCATTCTGTGAATCTATGAATCTGTGTTCTAGTGGATGCCTGGTGTTGGGTGAGGAGGGAGCAGGGGCTAGAGCAAGACCATGACCACAACTAGGTCCACTCTGCATCACAGTGAGTGCTCTGCAGCTTCACAGCAGTGGTACCTGTGCGTTTGGCTGCTTGAATGCACTCCTGGGCCACCACCAGGGTGAGATTTGTAAAGAAGAGGTCCAGCCTGCAGCTCCCCTCACTCAGAGCAGGGTGCCAAGCTTCTCTTGGAGGCACATGAAGTTCCTTCTCCTTCTGTGGGTGCACTGGTACATCTAACAGCCAGAGATTGCTCTTCTTTAACACTGACGTGGCAAATCCCATGGGATTGCTTCAAAATGTTATTCTCAGGATGTGGTTTGATGGCTGTGGTGATGTTGGGTTGATCCTTGTACTCTGTGATCTTAGAGGTCTTTTCCAAGCCAAACAATTCCATGATTCTCTGTCCCCTGGTCTGCATGGGTTGATGATTATTTTTGGTCTTGGATCTTTCTCTTGGTTTTATCCTGGCTTAGTCCTTGCCAGTTTCTGTGACAGCTCTGTTCCTGTGGGCAGGTGAGCAGCCATGGCAAAGTCACTTTGCTGCCTGAGGCTCCTGGGGTGGGTGGGTAGGTGCATCATGCCCTGTGTCCCCTCACCCCTGGAGTGGGTTGTCATCTGACTGGGAAGGAGTCAGATTGGAGGGGCTGAGATGGGGCTGGCATGAGATGTTGCACCCCCTGGCAAGCTGTGGTGCATGTGTGCTGGCTGAGCATGAGCCAGTGTGTGTCCAGATGGCCAAGAAGGCCACCAGCATCCTGGCCTGGATCACCAATGGTGTGGCCAGCAGGAGTAGGGAAAAGGTTGATCCCCTGGACTCAGCACTGGTGAGGCCACACCTCAAATATTAGGATCAGTTTTGGGCTCCTCGCTCCAAGAAGGACATTGAGAGGCTGGAGCAGGTCCAGAGAAGGGCAACCAAGCTGGGGAAGGATCTGGAGTATAGGGCTGGTGAGGAGCAGCTGAGGGACCTGGGGTGGTTTAATCTGGTGAAGATGAGGCTGAAGGGAGTCCTTCTGGCTTTCTACAGTTCCCTGAGAGGAGGCTGGATTGAGGAGGGGGTTGGCCTCTTCTCCCAAGGAACAAGTGATAGGACAGGAAAAAATGTCCTCAAGGCTGCCCCAGGGGGATGTTTAGGCTGGAAATTATCAACAGTTTCTTCCTCCAAAGGGTTATCAAGGTCTGGCCCAGGCTGCCCAGGGCAGTGGTGGAGTTTCGATCCCTGGAGGGGGTTTCCAAACTGTGGAGATGTGGTTCTGAGGGCCATGGTTTGGTGGTGATCTGGCAGTGCTGGGTTAACGGTTGGACTCTGACTTGAAGATCTCTCCTCAGCAAAACGATGCTGTGATGATCTGAACCCTGCTGCCTCCATCTGCCTGCCTGTGGTGGAAGGCTCTCCCCTGCCATCAGCTCTCGCTTTGTGAGGTCCAGCTGCCCTCACCAGCTCTGATTTGATTTTGTTCTCTCTCTCCAGCTCTAAAAGCTCTTTATTGATCCACCCATACCATCGTTACCTTGTTGGGTGGTTTTTTGGTTCAGAGCCATTTAGGATCCTTAGTTTTGACCTTTTTTTCCCCCCCCTCCTCTCTGCTGCTGCAAAGGATTGGCAATACAGAGATGTAAAACCAGGGACCTGATGAATTCGTGGGCACAGACCTGCAAACAGTCACTTTTGGGGGGGGGAGGGAGGGGATGATTTTTGTAGCTGAAGGTTCAGGATTGCCACATTGCCACACAGCACAGCCTTGCCCTGCAGCTGCCATTCAGCATTTTGAGAAGCTAAGTGAAGAGATGCTTTAGTTTTGTGGGGTTTATTCCTCCCCTCTTTTACTATAAAACAGGTTTTATCTCTCTTTCTCTCCCTCTCTCTGTGTCTCTCTCTCTGTCTCTCTCTCTCTCTGTCTCTCTGTCTATATCTCTCTATCTCTCTATCTCTCTATCTCTCTATCTCTCTATCTCTATCCATATCTATCTATCTATCTATCTATCTATCTATCTATCTATCTATCTATCTATCTATCTATCTATCTCTATCCATATCTATCTCTCTATCTCTCTATTTCTCTATCTCTCTATCTCTCTATTTCTCTATCTCTCTATCTCTCTCTCTCTATCCTTATCTATATGTCTATCTATATGTCTATCTATATGTCTGTCTGTCTATCTATCTCTCTATCTCTCTATCCATATCTATCTATATGTCTATCTATATGTCTGTCTGTCTATCTATCCATCTATCTCTATCCATATCTATCTCTCTATCTATCTCTCTATCTCTCTATCTCTCTCTCTATCTCTCTATCTCTCTATCTCTCTCTCTCTCTCTCTCTCTCCTTATCTATCTATATGTCTATCTATATGTCTGTCTATCTATCTATCTCTATCCATATCTATCTATATGTCTATCTATATGTCTGTCTGTCTGTCTGTCTATCTATCTCTCTCTCTCTCTCTCTCTCTCTCTCTCTCTCTCTCTCTCTCTCTCTCTCTCCATATCTATCTATATGTCTGTCTGTCTATCTATCTATCTATCTATCTATCTATCTATCTATCTATTTACTTTTCTGGATGATGACTCCAAACAACCTGGCTTTGATTGCTGAGGAGTGCTGCAGCTTCTGGTTGTGGCTTTTGCATTGCAACAGGAGCCTGATTTTAGGCACTGAGCGCAAGGGGCTGTAAGAAATTGCTGAAATAAGGACTTCACGAGCATAGCATCCCACAAATACATAGATATGATAGAAATGGGAAAGGATCCTGAAGCACAGAACCCCCCCCACAATTGTGTATATCTGGTAGTTAGGCTTGATAAACTACTGGCATAAGGATTTCATTAGCATAGAATCATAGGAAATATATAACTACACTAAAAATGGGGAAGGATCCTGAAGCACAGAACCCACCCCCAAAATTGTGTATTTATGGTATTTAGGTTTATTAAACTACTGAGATAAGGACTTTATGAGCAGAGCATCATAGAAATATAGATGTAATAGAAATGGGGAAGGATCCTGAAGCACAGAACCCCCCCAAAATTGTGTATTTGTGGTATTTAGGTTTAATAAACTGCTGAGATAAAGACTTTATGAGCATAGCATCATAGAAATATAGATATAATAGAAATGGGGAAGGATTCTGAAGCACAGACCCCCCCCAAAATTGTGTATTTATGATTGTTAGGATAATAAACTGCTGAGATAAAGATTTTATTAGCATAGAATCATAGAAATATATAAATATAATAGAAATGGGGAAGGATTCTGAAGCACAGACCCCCCCAAAATTGTGTATTTGTGATTGTTAGGATAATAAACTGCTGAGATAAAGATTTTATTAGCATAGAATCATAGAAATATATAAATATAATAGAAATGGGGAAGGATCCTGAAGCACAGAACCCCTCCAAAATTGTGTATCTATGGTATTTAGGTTTATTGAACTACTGAGATAAGGACTTTATGAGCAGAGCATCACAGACATATATAAGTAAAATAGAAATGGGGAAGGATCCTGAAGCACAGAACCCCTCCAAAATTGTGTATTTGTGGTGTTTAGGTTTAATAAATTGCTGTGATAAGGACTTTGTTAGCATAGCAGCATAGAAATACATCAATATAATAGAAGGGGGAAAGGATCCTGAAGCACAGAACCCTCCCCCCCCAAAATTGTGTATTTATGATGTTTAGGTTTAATAAACTACTGAGAGAAGGATCTTATTGGAATGGAATGGAATGGAATGGAATGGAATGGAATGGAATGGAATGGAATAGAATAGACCAGGTTGAAATAGAATCACAGAAATATATAGATATAATAGAAGTGGGAAAGGATCCTGAAGCACAGAACCCCCAAAATTGTGTATTTATGGTATTTAGGTTTAATAAACTACTGAGATAAGGACTTTATTGGTATAGAATCAGAGAAATATCTAAATGGGGAAGGATCCTGAAGCACAGACCCCCCCCCCCCAAAATTGTGTGTTTATGATGTTTAGGTTTAATAAACTCTTGAGATAAGGACTTCATTAGCATAAAATCATAGAAATATCTAAATATAATAGAAATAGGAAAGGGTCTTGAAGCACAGACCCCCCCCAACCCCCCTCCCCCCCCCAAATTGTGTATTTATGATGTTTAGGTTTAATAAACTACTGAGAGAAGGACTTTGTTAGCATAGCATCCTATAAATGTTGTATGAATAAATAAGAATAAATAGAAATAAATAGATTATATAAATATCATGCAAATGGTAAAGGGCCCCAAAGAAGAGAGCACCCCCCCCCTCCCCAACCCCCCAAAAATCATGGGCTGCTGCTATTTATTCAGTGAGCTGCTGAAATTAGGACTTATTAGCATAGCATCCTATAAATGCTGTATAAATCAATGTAAACACACAAATACAAACACACAAATACAAACAAACCGAGAAATATAAAGTGAATGGTGCAGGGTCCCAAGGAACAGAGCCCTCAGACAATGTGTTTATGGGATTGGTGTTTAATAAACTGCTGGAAGTGGGGACTTTGTGAGCGTGGCATCACGAGTGTGTTCCATAAATAGGTATAAGCATGCAGATATGAAGTACATGGTGCAGGGTCCCGAAGAACAGAGCCCACAGATAAGGTATTGATGATATTTGTGTTTAATAAGTTGCTGAAATTAGGGCTTTATTGGCATAGCATCACAAATGCATTAGACACACACATATATAAATGCATTAATTATATCAATACAATGTAAATGGCAGGGGGGCCTAAAGAGTAAGAACCCCCAAATGATGTGTTTGTGTTTCATAAGTTGATGAAATTAGGACTTTATTAGCACAGATTCATATGAATATATCATAGAAACAAATATCTGCTACAAATAAAATGTAAATGGCAGAGGGGCCTAAAGAATAGAACCCCCAAATAATGTATTTGTGTTCAATAAGTTGCTGAAATTAGGGCTTTATTAGCATAGATTCATATAAATATATCATAGGAACAAATATATGCTGCAAACATAATGTAAAGGGTAAAAGGTCCCAAAGAATAGAGCCCCCAAACAATGTGTTTAATAAGTTGCTGAAATTAGGGCTTTATTAGCATAGATTCATATAAATATATCATAGAAACAAATATATGCTGCAAACATAATGTAAAGGGTAAAAGGTCCCAAAGAATAGAGCCCCTAAACAATGTATTTGTGTTTAATAAGTTGCTGAAATTAGGGCTTTATTGGCATAGGTTCATATAAATAGATCATAGAAAGAAATATATGCTACAAATGTAATGTAAAGAGTGAAAGGTCCCAAAGAACAGAGCCCCCAAACAATGTATTTGTGTTTAATAAGTTGATGAAATTAGGGCTTTATTGGCATAGATTCATATAAATATATCATAGAAAGAAATATATGCTACAAATGTAATGTGAAGAGTGAAAGGTCCCAAAGAATAGAACCCCCCAGACAATGTATTTGTGTTTAATAAGTTGATGAAATTAGGGCTTTATTAGCATAGATTCATATAAATATATCATAGAAAGAAATATATGCTACAAATGTAATGTAAAGAGTGAAAGGTCCCAAAGAATAGAACCCCCCCCAAATAATGTGGCAATGGTATTGGTGTTCAATAAACGGCTGAAATTGGGACTTTAGCAGTAGAGCATCATGCAAAACAATGCAGAAATATAATGTAAAGGGGGCAGGGTCTTAAAGAGTAGAGCCCTCAAATAATATATTTATGTTTAATGGATTGCTGAAATTAGGATTTTATTAGCAGGGCATCATGTAAGTACATAATAGAAATAAATATATGCATTCTATAACTCTAAAGTAAATTATGCAGGGCCCTGAAGAACAGACACCACCCCCCACCCCCCCCCCCCCAAATGTGTTAATGATCTTCATGTGGAATAAACTGCTGAAATTAGGACTTTTTTTAGTGTAGCATCATCTAAAAAGACATAAATGTCATGCAAATGGTGCAGGGTCCTGGAGAACAGAGCCCCCAAATGCTATAATCATGCAACTTAGCATATATATATGTATTATGGTTATATATATTATTATGAGCATATAATAACAGAGTATGTATTAATATTATGATGACTGTATAACCAATATAGACAATAAAATAGATGATAAACAAACATTATATATAATGAATATTCAGTTGATGAGATGGTGTTGGGTGATAGGTTGGACTCGATGATCTCAAAGGTCTCTTCCAACCTGGTTAATTCTATTCTATTCTATTCTATTCTATTCTATTCTATTCTATTCTATTCTATTCTATTCTATTCTATTCTATTCTATCCTATCCTATCCTATCCTATCCTATCCTATCCTATCCTATCCTATCCTATCCTATCCTATCCTATCCTATTCTAGAATAATATCTAGAATAAACCAAACCAGGTTGGAAGAGACCTTCAAGATCATCGCACCCAACCCATTAACCAATCCAACCCAACCAAACAACTAACCCATGGCACCAAGTACCCCATCAAGACTCCTCCTGAACACCTCCAATGACAGCGACTCCACCACCTCCCCAGGCAGCCCATTCCAATGGGCAATCACTCTCTCTGTATAGAACTTCTTCCTAACATCTATTCTATTCTATTCTATTCTATTCTATTCTATTCTATTCTATTCTATTCTATTCTATTCTATTCTATTCTATTCATTATTAGTACTTACATTATATTGCATTATTTAATATTCATAATATCTATTTGTATTATTGTGATGTATTTATGGTGAGACTATACTTGTTTATTTCATTATCTTTGTATAATATATATATTATACAAATAATATGATGTGTATTTCATATTATATATACATAAATATTGTATTTAGTGAATAGAATGAACTGTATTTAAGGAATGTATGTAATGTAAATAATATAGATAATATAGAATAAAAATGTAGATTACAATAACGATTACACATAGCTATATTATTAGTAATTATGTATATTACATTGCATTATTAGTGTTTATCATATCTCTTTACATTATTGTTATGTATTTAAGGTATGACTATAGATCTATTTATTTTGTTATATGTATATAATATAATATATAACACACATAGTACATAGTATATATTATGTGATATTAGATATATTATATACTGTGTACTATATAATATCATATAGTTTATATTATAAACTATATAATACATAATAATAATATATATAATTCATTATATAGCATATAATATATATTATAGTTTATATTATATATAATATGCATAGTACATATTAGATATAATACAATATATAGTTTATTACATATAAAGTATGAAATATAATGCATATATATAATGATAAATATATATTACAATAATATTATGTTATTAGCTGTATAATGATATTTATATGTATTTATATTGTATTATTTACATTTATGATATATCCTCTTATTATTCTATTCTATTCTATTCTATTCTATTCTATTCTATTCTATTCTATTCTATTCTATTCTATTCTATTCTATTCTATTCTATTCTATTCTATTCTATTCTATTCTATTCTATTCTACTCTATTCTATTCTATTCTATTCTATTCTATTCTATTCTATTCTATTCTATTCCATCCCATCCCATCCCATCCCATCCCATCCCATCCCATCCCATCCCATCCCATCCCATCCCATCCCATCCTATCCTATCCTGTCCCACTCTAATTTATAGTGTGACTGCAGATATATTTAGTTTATTCTGTTTATCCCCATCTCCTGTGTCACTGGGAGCTTGAGGAAAGAAAATCAGCCAGTTGTATCTACCACAGATTAATTCCCAGTGCTATACTGCTGCCTTTTCTCCCCAAATCCCTCTCTAAACCCGAATCTTTTCCACTCATTCCTGAAGATGGAGCTTCTGGAACTCGAAGAGCTGTCCAGGTTTTGCCTCCTTTCCTGAGGAAAGCAAAGAGATGTCGTGGGGTTTGGCGATCGTGTGGGAGGGAGCAGGGTGGCTGGGAGGGAGAAATGGACCTGGCCTGCAAGCTGCCTAATGTGGGGTTGTGTTTTTTGAGGAGGGGTGCAAAGTAGATGTGGTTACAAAAATAACAGAGGAAGGGAAAAAATAAATGGAAGAGGGAAGGAAAAGAAATGGGGGTGAGGGTGGGAGAAGGATTAATAATTGAAACTAAGGATATGGGGAAAAAAAGAATGTGGGGGAAAAAAGGAATATGTGAAAGTGGAATGTGAGGGGAAAAAAGGAATAGGGAAAATGGAATAAGGGCAAAAATGGAATGGAGGAAAATGAAATAGGGAAAAATGGAATAAGGGCAAAAATGGAATGGAGGAAAGTGGAACAGGGGAAAATGGAATAAGGGAACAAATGGAATGGAGGGAAGTGGAATAAAGGAAAAAATGGAATGGAGAAAAATGGAATAGGGGGAAATGGAATAGAGGAAAAAAAGGAATGGAGGAAAATGGAATAGGGAAAATGGAACAGAGGGAAAAGGGAATGGAGGAAAATGGAATAGGGGAAAATGGAATAAGGGAAAAATGGAATGGAGGAAAGTGGAGTAGGGAAAATGGAATAAGGGAACAAATGGAATGGAGGAAAATGGAATAAAGGAAAAAATTGAATGGAAGAAAATGGAATAGGGAAAAATGGAATAGAGGGAAAAAGGAATGGAGGAAAATGGAATTGGGGAAAATGGAATAGGGGAAAATGGAATAAAGGGAAAATTGAATGGAGGAAAATGGAATGGGGAAAATGGAATAAGGGAAAATGGAATGGAGGAAAAAGGAATAGGGGAAAATGGAATAGGGGAAAATGGAATGGAAGAAAATGGAATAGGGGAAAATGGAATAGGGGAAAATGGAATGGAGGAAAATGGAATAGGGGAAAATGGAATAGGGGAAAATGGAATGGAGGAAAATGGAATGGAAGAAAATGGAATAGGGGAAAATGGAATGGAAGAAAATGGAATAGAGGAAAATGGAATAGGGGAAAATGGAATGGAAGAAAATGGAATAGGGGAAAATGGAATAGGGGAAAATGGAATGGAAGAAAATGGAATAGGGGAAAATGGAATAGGGGAAAATGGAATAGGGGAAAATGGAATGGAAGAAAATGGAATAGGGGAAAATGGAATAAGGGAAGAAATAGAATGTGGAAGACCCCCATAGAATTAGTGGTGAAAATGGAATGGGGAAATAATGAAATGGGGAAAAACTGGAATGTGGAACCCCCTCCAAAATTAGTGGTGAAAATGGAATAGGAAGAATCATGAAACAGGGGAAAAAAGGAATATGGGGAAAATAGAAGAGGGAAAAATTAAAAAGGGAGAAAAAAAGAATATGGACAAAAAAAGCAATAGGAATAAAGTGGAAGATTAAAAAAAAAAAGGAAGATAAACAGAAGCTGATAAAAAGGAATAGGGGAAAAAATAGAAGAGGAAAAATGAAATAGGGGAGAAATGGAACAGGAAAAGATGGAGTAAGGAAAAAAATGGAAGGATGAAACATGAAAAAAGCACCAAGTTAATAGTGAAAGTTGTTTCCTTTAGTGAAAAGGGAGGGAGCAGGCTAGCAAGTGAAAGCCAAACTGTCTGCGAAAGGCTTAGGGCAGGAGGAAGCTGCAGGCTGCGCAGAGAAGCGGTGGAGCAGGAGCTGCTGTTTTGCAACCCTAGCAGCGGCTGTGTCGTGGCAGCTCGCAGCAGGATTGTGTTCTGCCGTGCTGCAGGATGTACAAGAACATCTAACAGATGTTTGGAGCGTGGGTTTGGGCAGGAATTGCTGCTGTTCTCTCTCCAGAGCCACAGCTCCTCAGCAAATAGCAGATTGGGTTTAATGCCCAGGCAGGAGCAGAAACCAGCAGCAGGTGGCTCCTTGGTGCAGAGCAAACCCTGCCCCACACAGACTCACAGAATGGTTTGGGTTGGAAGGGACCTTCAAGATCATCTAGTTCCCCTCTCCCTCCCCACCCCGAGGTGGGCAGGGACACCTCCCACCAGCCCAGGCTGCTCAAAGCTACATCCAACCTGGGCTAGAACACCTCCAGGGAGGGAGCATCCGTTACCTCCCTGGACATCTTGCTCCAGTGCCTCACCTGTGATGGGGTCAAGATTAACATCTCTGGTAACCCCCTGCTGTCACTCCTGCCAGGCCAGGTTGTTTCCATGCTGCTCCTCATCGTTTGCTGGAGCCAGTGTCTGTGGAGCAGGTGCTGAAAGTTTCAGAGACCTGAGGCTCTTGAGCCTGGAGAAGAGCAGCCCCAGAGGGGAAACTTCTCGATGCTCAGCAATATGTGATGGTTGAGGGACAAGAAAATGCGGCCAGGCTCTTGTCAGTGGTGCCCACTGACAGGGCAAGGGGCAACAGGCACAGACTGCAACCCAGGAAGTTCTGCCTGGAAAAGGAGGACAAATTTCTATGGTGTGAGGGTGCTGGAGCCCTGGAGCAGGCTGCCCAGAGGTTGTGGAGAGAGAGCTTCCAGCCCCCCCTGGCCGTTGTGCTGCTGGGCAAGCTGCTGTGTGTGCCCCTGCTGTAGCAGGGGGGGTTGGACTGGATGATCTCCTGGGGTCCCCTCCAACCCCACCGTGCTGGGATGCTGTGTCATGATTGTTAACTGGTAAAACATCCAAGCCTTTGTGTTTTGTGATGGATCTGCTGGGTCAACAGCCTCTTTGCATGGATATTCTTCAGGATCTGACTTTAATGAGAGAAATAATTCAGGTGTGGCCATTATTAGCTCATGGAGAAAATCCACTGCCAAACTCCTAAACCCTTTGAAAAAAAAGGGTTTTAAATGAAAGTGTTAAGGCAGCTCTAAGGCTGCTGTAGCAGAAGCATAGAATCATAGAATTTTTAGGGTTGGAAGGGACCTCAAGGATCATGCAGTTTCCCCACTGCCATTTGGAAAGCCCCATCCTCAAATCCAGCTCCAGCCACAGGCAGAACCATCCTGAGATCCCTCCTAATCCCTCTGCTCCCCAACCAGCCACCAAACCCCTGCCACATGGTCTGGCACAGCCAGGCACAACTGGCATCCTCTCAGCGAGCAGATGTGCTGCCAGTCTGCTCTGTGGTGCTGCTGTGGCACAGCTGGGCAGGGAGGCTGCTGCTGACAGGGAGCCACGGGCTTGGCTCCAGTTTCTGCTCCACCAGCCAGGCACCTCAGAACCCTGGAATCTGAGGGGGTGAGGTAGGAGGCAGTGCTTTGTCCTTTTGGTGCTTGTGAATCAGATTGGATACTAGGAAGAAGTTCTTCCCCATGAGGGTGGTGAGACACTGGCACAGGCTGCCCAGGGAGGTGGTGGCAGCCTCATCCCTGGAGGCTTTTGCAGCCAGGCTGGATATGGCTCTGGGCAACCTGATTTAGTGTGAGGTGTCCCTGGCTATGGCAGGGGGGCTGGAACTGGCTGATCCTTGTGGTCCCTTCCAACCCTGACAATACTACGATTATATGATTCTATAACAGCATGAAGAGATGATGCTGTAGAGCAAAAGGATGAGAACATCTCTCTGGTGAGGAAAGACTGAGAGAATTGTGGGCTGTTTTTTACTCTGGAAAAAGAGAAGGCTTTGGCTGGGCTCTTGTGAGGTTCAGGTTCCCAGCAATCCAGTGTGGGATTTCATTTGTTAACTCCTCCTCTCCTCCACTGTGCTTGCAGAGCTGGTGACCTTCTCTGCCCCACTCAATCACCTCCCTGGGCAGCACATTCCAGTGTGACCTGGGCACACTGGGGAGCTGGGCAGGGAGAAATGTGATGAAATGCACTAAGGAAAAGTTCTGCACCTGGGGAAGAACAACCCCATGGATCAGTACAGGCTGGGGGCTGGTCTGTTGGAGAGCAGCTCTGGAGAAAAGGACCTGGGAGTCCTGGATGACCACGAGCCAGCAATGTGCCCTTGTGGCTAAGAAGGCCAATGGCATCCTGGGGTGCATCAAGAAGAGTGTGGCCAGCAGGTCGAGAGAGGTTCTCTTCCCTCTCTGCTCTGCCCTGGTGAGGCCACATCTGGAGTCCTGGGTCCGGTTGTGGGCTCCCCAGTACAAGAGAGACAGGGAACTACTGGAGAGAGTCCAATGGAGGCTGCAAAGGTGCTGAGGGGACTGGAACCTCTCTGTGATGAAGACAAACTGAGAGAATTTGGGCTTTTGAGTCTGGGAAAGAGCAAACTGAGATGGAATCTCATCAGTGCTGATCAATACTTCAAGGGTGGGTGTCAGAAGGATAGGACCAAGCTGGAACATAAGAAGTGCCATCTAAACATGAGGAGGAACATCTTTAATGTAAGGGTGATGGAGCCCTGGAACAGGATGCTGAGAGGTGATGGAGTCTGTCTCTGGGGATATTCCAAACCCACCTGGGTGTGTTCCTGTGTGACCTTCTTTAGGTGATCCTGCCTTGGCAGGGGGGGTTGGGCTGGATGATCTCTAGATGTGCCTTCCAAAACTTACCTTTCTATGATTCTGTGAGCCCAAATGTGCTGTCCAAGCAAGGTGAGAGAGTTGTTAGCCATTGGAATGTGCTGCCCAGGGAGGTGGTGGAGTCACCATCCCTGGAGGGGTTCAAGAGGGGGCTGGATGTGGCACTTGGTGCCATGGTTTTAGTAGTCATGAGGTGCTGGGTGACAGGTTGGACTTGATGATCTCTGAGGTCTTTTCCAACCTTATTGATTCTATGATTCTATGATTTTGCCTAACAGGATGGGGAGAAGAAGGAGCCTCCTCTGTGCCTTCCTGAGGTACAGGTAACTCTTGGATGGAGGGAAAGCTCTACTCCCAACTGCCTGCCTGTGCCTTCATTTTAGGGTGTTTCTGAGCAGTGGCAGGGGTTGGTTCCAAGTGTCAAGGGCTGCCTCCACAATTATGCTTTGCCTAATGGTCCTTTTGTTCTAATTCACAGGCTAATAGAAGTCAGAGATGGAAAAGACCTGATGGATTATGGAGTCAGTGCCCTGCAAATGCAGGATGAAATCTCCTGGAGGGAGGATGGATTTGGGTGTTATTAAGCAGATTTTACAACCTGATCTTAGCTACAAGGTGGTTAGAAGCAGCTTGGTTCCTTGAGGGGGCTAACAGCAGCTCAGCTGCAGGTTTGAGGAGGGTTTGGCTGTGGTGGAGTTTACCCTTTGGGGTGTCTCTGAGTTGCCTGTGGATGCTTTTTGAGGGAGATAATGTATTCCCACTAAACTGAGTGGCAGTCTTGGTCTGCTGGAGGGTAGGAAGGGTCTTCAGGGAGACCTGGCCAGGCTGAGGTGAATTGTATGAAGTTCAACAAGGCCAAGTACTGGGTGCTGCACTTGGGTTACAACAACCCCATGAATGCTCCAGGCTTGAGGCAGAGGAAAATGCCCAGTTGGAAAGGACCAGAGGGTGCTGGTTGACAGCAGCTCAAGATGAGCCATCACACACCCAGGTGGCCAAGAAGGTCACCAGCATCCTGGTCTGGATCAGAGATGGTGTGGCCAGCAGGACCAGGGCAGTGACTATCATCCTGTACTGGGCACTGACGAGGCCATACCTCAAATCCTGGACTCAGTTTTGAGCTCCTCACTCCAAGAAATACATTGAGATTCTGGAGAGTGCCCAGAGAAGAGCAATGAAGCTGTTGGAGGGTCTGCAGAACAGGTCTGGTGAGAGATTCGCTTGCTGTGAGGGTGTTGGAGCCCTGGAGCAGGCTGCCCAGAGAGGTTGTGGAGTCTCCTTCTCTGGAGAGATTCCAAAGCCAGCTGGGCATTGTGCTGCTGGGCAAGCTGCTGTGGGTGCCCCTGGTGTAGCAGGGGGGTTGGACTGGATGATCTCCAGAGGTCTTTTCCAACCCCCACCATGCAGGCATTCTGTGAGCAGGTTTGTGTACTTCTACCATCTGATATATCTGAAAAGATAAGTCCATAATAGACCATTTTGCAGCACTTTCCATCCTCTGCCTATTGCTGGAGGAACAGATCTGAGCCTAACAGGAGTTGTCTTGAAGAGAACAGCACAGTATTGTTTCTCCAGGGCTGTGCTAGCTACAAAAACATTGCATATGTCAAAATGCAGCTTCTAAAACAGGTTGGCCAAGGCCATTGTGCCAGGGGAGGATTGAGCTGGAGATGAGGAACAATTTCTTTGCTGTGAGAGTGGTCAGGCACTGGAACAGGCTGCCCAGGGAGGTGGCGGAGTCACCATGCCTGGAGGGGTTCAAGAAACCTGTGGCCATGGCACTTGGGGACATGGTTTCATGGCGATGGTGGTGTGAGGTCAGTGGTTGGATTGGATGCTCTTAGAGGCCTTTTCCAACCCAAACAATTCTATGATTCCACATTGGGCCCCCTCTGCCTTTAGTAAGATGCACAACAAACATCAGAAGGTGGTTCTGCCAGCACTGTTGAGCAGAATTTTCCTGTCAAAGCCATGCCTGCAGACCCCAACCCCCAAAAGCTGCCATTCAAAGCATTAACAAACCAAATGCAAAGCAAACCTTGGCAACAACCAAAATGCCACTGCAGCCACCACCACTGCTGGGTGTCAGAGAAAGCAGGTTCTGGTGCCCAGCAAGGGAGGTGAGATGGCAAAGCTGTGTGTCTACAGCTAGAACCCAGGAGGTTGCATCTGAAGATGAGGAGCAACTTGTTTGCTGTGAGGGTGCTGGACCAAGCTGCCCAGGGAGGTGGTGGAGTCACCATCCCTGGAGGTGTTTAAGAAACCTGTGGGCATGGCACTTTGGGCCATGGCTTAATGGCCAGGGTGGTGTTGGGTTGGAGGTTGGACTGGATGACCTCAGAGGTCTTCTCCAACTAAACAATTCTGTGATTTTATGATTTGTTTCCAAAGTGACAGGAGACTCTGGGAACCTATTTGTAGAATCATAGAATCATAGAATCAATCAATAAGGTTGGAAAAGACCTCAAAGATCATCAAGTCCTACCTGTCACCCAAGAACTCATGAGTACTAAACCATGGCACCAAGTGCCACATCGAGCCCCCTCTTGAACCCCTCCAGGGATGGTGACTCCACCACCTCCGTGGGCAGCACATTCCAACGGCTAACAACTCTCTCACCTTGCTTGGACAGCACATTTGGGCTCACAGAATAGACACATTGGAGGTAGGGGTGGCTTCCAGGAAGAGATGTGCAAGTAGCCCTCTGCCTTTGAGATGTTTGGAAGTTATGTGAATGAAGTTGATCACTGTTGATGGAAGTGTTCAGTGTACTTTTTGTCCTGACTGGACTGATGGACAGGCAGAAGGTGTTCAAGAAGAGGGGATTGGACGTGGCACTTGGTGCCATGGTTTAGTCAGGAGGTCTGTGGTGACAGGTTGGACCTGATGATCATTGAGGCCTCTTCCAACCTTGGTGATTCTGTGACTCTGAAATGCCCACATGTTTGGAGAAGAGAAGGCTCTGAGGAGACCTGAGAGTTGCTATAGAGAATTGAATAGAATAGAATAAACCAGGTTGGAAGAGACCCTCAAGATCATTGCGTCCAACCTATCATCCAACACCACCTAATCAACTAAACCATGCAACCAAGCACCCCATCAAGTCTTCTCCTCAACACCTCCAGTGATGGTGACTCCACCACCTCCCTGGGCAGCATATTCCAATGGGCAGCCACTCTCTCTGTGTAGAATTTCTTCCTTACCTCCAGCCTAAACTTCCCCTGGTGCAGCTTGAGACTGTGTCCTCTTGCTCTGGTGCTGGCTGCCTGGGAGAAGGGACCAACCTCTGCCTGTTTACAACCCCCCTTCAGGTAGTTGTAGAGAGCAATAAGGTCACCCCTGAGTCTCTTCCTCTCCAGGCTAAGCAGCCCCAGCTCCCTCAGCCTCTCCTCATAGGGCTTGTGTTCCAAGCCCCTCAATAGGACCTGAAAGGGGCTGCAAGATAGCTGGGGAGGGACTTTTGACAAGGGCTTGGAGGGATAGGATGAAGGAGAATGGATTTGAGCTGGAAGAGAGGAGATTTAGAGTGGAGATTTGAAAGAAATTCTTTGCAGTGAGGGTGGTGAGACACTGGAGCAGGTTGCCCAGGGAGGCTGTGGCTGCCCTCTCTCTGGAGGTGTTCAAGGCCAGGTTGGATGAGGCCTTGAGTATCCTGGGCTGGTGGAAGGTGTCCCTGCCCGTGGCAGGGGGGGTTGGAACTGGATGATCTTTGAGGCCCCTTCCAACCCAACCCATTCCAGGATTTTATGTTTCTGAGCTTTCCTGTGGCTGCTGTGAAGGACATTGATTTTCATCCAAAGGAGCTGGGGTTTAGTGCATTATTTCAGCCAGGAGGGGATCTGTGATGCTGGTTTGGGTTTTGTTTTTGTTGGTTTTAGTTTGATTTTTGGTTTGGGTTGGTTTTTTCCCCCCTCCTTCCTCCTCGGTTTGCAGTTTCTGCAGCTGCTCTGCAGAGTGCCAGGGTGCCAGTAAAATGATGCTTTTTTTCCCCCCCCCCCACCCCAAGGAGAGCTTGGAAAACCACGGGGGACATCTTTCTGCATGGCATGGAAAGGGTTTTCTACATCATGAGCACATTCCCCCTGTAGCAGGTATGCTCACGGAGGCTTCACGGTGCCCTTTACCTGTCAAACTGTATTTGAGCTGAGTTTTCCTCCTCAGGGTCTGCAATAAGCTTTAAAAACAATATCTGAAATGTGCCTTCAGGACCCCAAACCGTTGGAACTGGGGCTCCTGAAGCATTAATAGGGGACAAAGCGATGCATCTCCTGCAGGCATTTGTGTTTACCTGCTGTCACCGTGTGTCTGAGCAGAGGGTGCTTGAGTACAGAGCAGAGTGCTCCGGAGGGGTGGGAGGCTGCTCCCTTCTAGGGTCAGGGAGAGAAGGTTTTTTTCCTTCCTTTCTTTTAGTCTCCTTTACCTGGAGAGGATCTGGGAAAGCATTTACAACTCAGAGAATGGAATGCAACAACAGAATCCTAGCATGGTAGGGTTTGGAAGGGACCTCTGGAGATCATCCAGTCCAACCCCCCTGCTACAGCAGGGGCACCCACAGCAGCTTGCCCAGGATCACCATGGATGGGAGGGTTTGGAATCTCTCCAGACAAAGAGACTCCACAGCCTCTCTGGGCAGCCTGCTGTAGGCCTCCAGCACCCTCACACCAAACAACTTTCTCCTCATCTTCACACAGAACCTCCTGGCTTCCAGTTTGTGGTGATTGTTCCCTGTCCTGTCACTGGGCACCACTGACAAGAGCCTGGCCCCAGCCTCTTGCCTCCCACAGGTCCTTTAGCTCTTGCTGAACATTGGTTAAATCCCCTGTGCTAGATTCTATGGTCCTGCTTTGGAAGGGGGGTTGGACTCGGTCTCTGGAGGTCCCTTCCTACCCCTAACATTCTGTGATCCCTCTGGGGCTGCTCTTCTCCAGGCTCAAGAGCTCCAGGTCTCACAGCCTTTCCTTGACACTGAAGGTAGTTAGACTCTGGTCCAGGATGCCAGAGGGGTGGTAGATGCCCCATGCCTGGAACCATTCCAGGTCTGGCTCTGAGCAACCTGCTCTAGTTACAGATGTCCCTGCTGACTGCAGGGGGATTGGACTGGATGACCTTTAAAGACCCCTTCCCACCCAAAGCAGTCTGGGAGTGACAATACTGGTAGTTCCATTTCCCTGATTTGAGTCTATCAGGGATGGAGTTACTTGTGCAGCACTGCAGGCACCTGAGCAGGAGGTGAGGGCTATCTGACCCTGCTTGTGCAGTGGACCCTCCTGGCATCCAGTGTGTGCTTATTGCTCTTCGTCCTGGGGTCATTGGGCACCACTGACAAGAATCTGATTCCATCCTCTTTCCCCTCTCTTGCTGAGCATTGCTCAGATCCCCTCTGGGGCTGCTCTTCTCCAGGCTCAACAGCCCCAGGTCCCTCAGCCTTTCCTCCTCACAGAGATGTTCCAGGCCTCTCAACATCTTTGGAGGCTCCACTGGATTCTCCCAGCAGTTCCCTGTCTCTCTGGAACTGGGGAGCCCACAGTCGGTCTCAGCTGATGTGGCCAAATTCACTGCTCTCCTACTAAGCACAAAGCTGGAGAGGTATTTTTGGGGGGCAGCCACAACACCACCATGTCCTGAAGTGCCATGTCCACACATGTCTTCAAGGAACACCTTCAGGGATGGTGACTCCTTCAAAGTATTGAATGTAAATGGCAATTTCAGCCACAAGCTTCCAGTTGCTTCATGAATGTCAGGGCTGGTTGTGTCTCTATAGTTTATTTTATTACTTATGAGGCTTACAGAGTTGAGAACTGTGGATCACAGAATCACAGAAACATTCAGGTTGGAAAAGATCCTCAGGATCACCAAATCCAACCCAGAACCCTACTCTGCAAAGTTCAGCCCTAAACCATGTCACCAAGCACCACATCCAAACCACCTTTGAACACATCCAGGGGTGGAGACTCAATCACCTCCCTGGGCAGCACATTCCAATGTCTGATCACTCTTGCTGGGAATTTTTCCTAATGCCCAGTCTAAACCTACCCAAGCACAGCTTGAGGCCATTCCCTCTTGTTCTGTCACTCATTACCTAGGAGAAGAGACCAGCACCAGACTCTCTGCAACCTCCTTTCAGGTAGCTGTAGAGAGCCAGGAGGTCTCCCCTCAGCCTCCTCTTCTCCAAACTAACCATCCCCAGCTCCTTCAGTTGCTCTTCATCCAGGCTCTTCCCAGCTTCCTTGCCCTCCTCTGCACTGGCTCCAGCACCTCAACATCTCTCTTGTATTGAGGTACCCAAAAGTGGACACAACACTTGAAGTGTGGCCTCAGCAAAGCTGGGTGCAGTCCCTACTCCATGCTCATCCTGAAGTGGGTGACAGAACATCTCCCCAGATCCATGAGAGCAGTGCTGGGGTGCCATTGGTAATGTGGAAGCTATGGTTTGTGGGGTCCTTTTTTTGGGGGGTGACATTCTGTTGCTGTTATTTGGTTGAATTTGGGGGCAGAAGGGTTATGGAATCAGAAGCACAGGATTGGTTTGGTTGGAAAAGCCCTCAGAGATCACTGAGGCCAAAATTTGTCTGGAGGTGTATGATGAATCCTTACATGGGCAGGCTGTAGTTCTTCTAGGAGGAACTTCCACTGGTAGTGAGTAAATGACAATGGAGGCTTTGGAGTCTGAATTTATTTCTCTGCTCAAAGGGATTGGTAATTAGATAGTAGTTGTGGGTACCCCATCCTTGGGAGTGTTCAAAGCCAGGTTGGACTGGACTCTGAGCAACCTGGCCTAGTTGAAGATCATAGAATTGTTTGGGTTGGAAAAGACCTGGAAGATCATCCAGTCCAACCACCAACCCAACACCACCCTGGCCACCAACCCATGTCCCCAGGTGCCATATCCACAGGTGTCTGGAACACCTCCAGGGACGGTGACTCCACCACCTCCCTGGGCAGCCTGTTCCAGTGCCTGACCAAACATCCCTGCCCGTGTCAGGGGGGTTGGAACTAGATAGGATCTTTAAGGTGCCTCCCAACACAAACCATGCTAGGATTCCACGAATTTATTATTCCTCAGGATTCATGGTCCTGCCTGTTGCTTGAATTCTCCTGTTTCTCTCCCTCAGCAGCAGATGGGTTTATTTTTAACGACTCCTTCCTCTGGTGAGCTCTCTCCTGGTTAATCCTGCTTGGAAATAGAAATGTGCTCTCTGAAATTTCATCTGTTTAGAAATAGGATCTCCAAAGGAAGATGGATGTGATGGGGAAGAGTAGCCCTGTAAAGATACACAGCCATAGATCAGCAAAAGCAGAGTGGTTGGCTTACCTCTCGTCTTGCATCTGTTTGTTCCATCTTAGTCCAAGCACTTAGGAGGTTGTTGTTGAGTTGAAGCTTCACAACCTGCCCCCATTCCCTGGCTCCAAGCAGAAATTCACTGCTTGTTGGTTGTCCACAAGGGAGAGGCTGAGGGAGTTGAGGTTGTTTAGCCTGGAGAAGAGGAGGCTCAGGAGAGACCTTATTGCTCTCTACAGCTCCCTGAAAGGAGCTTGTAGCCAGGTGGGGGTTGGCCTCTTCTCCCAGGCAACCAGCACCAGAACAAGAGGACACACTCTCAAGCTGTGCCAGGGGAAGTTGAGGCTCGAGATGAGGAGAAAGTTCTTCCCAGAAAAAGTAATTTGCCATTGGGATGTGCTGCCCAGGGAGGTGGTAGAATCACCATCCCTGGAGGTGTTCAAGAGAGGATTGAATGTGGCACTTGGAGCCATGGTTTCATTGTCAGGAGGTGTTAGGTATTAGGTAATAGGTTGGACTTGAGGTCTTTTCCAACCTGGTTGATTCTATGATCCTTCCCAAGGGACATCCTCACCCTGTGCTCCCAGCTCAGAGTAGGGTTGGGTACTGCTGGGCTTGACTTGAACTTGGGTGTCTCCAGGCAGAGCTCTGCCAGTCCATGGTTGACTTCTTCAGTTCCAGTTCTCAGAAATCAACCCAGCCCCTGCCTACAAGTGGCTGGCAAGCATTGAGGGAATGAATGCACAAGGGTTGCTTGATTGCAGTGAAGTTGTGGCTGGGCTTGGAGCCTGGTGAATCACAGAATTGTAGGACTTGGAAGGGACCTCTAGACATCATCCATTCCAACCCCCCTGCCAAATCAGGATCACTTAGGGCAGGTGTCATAGGAACATACCCAGGGGTAGGGCTCGGAAGGGACCTCTGGAGATCATCCAGTCTAACCCTCCTGCTAAATCAGAGGAACCCACAGCAGCTTGCCCAGGATCACAATGGCCAGGTGGCTTTGCAAGCTCTCCAGAGAAGGAGACTCCACAACCTCTCTGGGCAGTCTGCTCCAGGCCTCCAGCAGCCTCACACAAAACGGTTTTCTCCTCCATGTTCAAATAGAACCTCCTGGCTTCCAGTTTGTGCCTGTTGGCCCTTTTTCTATCACAGAACACCATTGAAGAGAGCCTGGGCCCCTCTTCTTGCCCCTCATCCTTCAGATATTGATAAACATTAATAAGATCTCCTCTCAGGCTGCTCTTCACTAGGCTCAACAGCCCCAGGTCTGTCAGCCCTTCCTCATCATAGATATGTTCCAGTCTCTTCCTCATCCTCCTGGCCTCCCTTGGGCACTCTCCAGCATCTCACTGTCCCTCTTGAACCGGGGAACCCAGAGCTGGACACAACACTCCAGAGGTGGTCTCAGCAGGGCAGACTAGAGGAGGAGGAGAAGCTTCCTCGACCTGCTGGCCACACTCTTCTTCAAACCCCCCAGGCTGAAGGTGGGCAGAGAGCTGTTCCTCCTGCTGGCCACGGCTGGGAAGGATGTTGATGATTTATTTCCACTAATTGGAGTAGGAACCTGCGTGCTCTCCCTCTTTGGCCTTTTGGAATAGATTATCTACAGTGACTAGAAGAACTAAATATGAATCCATGTCGAGCTTTGTCATGCAAATTGGCTGCTTAGTTCTACATGCTGCTCTGCCAGGGTTTAAAGGGAGCCCACAACCCCAACCGGCAGCGCAGCGTCCTCACCCCCACCCTGTTTAAATAATTCATCGGCTGCCTGGTACAGACCCTGCCTTGTTTGGGAGTAATTAGTTGTGAGAGGAAGCTGAGTGTAAACCACCCAGATCTGCTCTGCTGCAGGTGACATCTGTGGCTTTTCCAAGAGCAGTGTCCTGGGGAGGACGCAGCTCTGCTGCTGAATATGGAACGAGCGTTCCTAGAACGCCAGAGGGACCTGGGCAGGCTGGAGAGGTGTAGCTGAGGAGAAACTCCTGAGGGTCTGTAGGGTACAGTGCAGTGTACTGCACCTGGGGCAGGGCAATCCTGGTTATTAATCTAGGTTAGGGGATGATGAGGTGGAGAGTAGCCCTGCGGGGAAAGACTTGGGGGTGCTAGTGGGTGAGAAGCTGGACATGAGGCATCAGTGGGCACTTGCAGCCCAGAAGACCAAAGGTGCCCTGGGCTGCAGCAAAAGAAAGTGTGGGTAAGGAGCTGGACATGAGGCAGCAGTGGGCACTTGCAGCCCAGAAGGCCAATGGCACCCTGGGCTGCAGCAAAAGAAAGTGTGGGTAAGAAGCTGGACATGAGGCAGCAATGGGCATTTGCAGCCCAGAAGACCAAAGGTGCCCTGGGCTGCAGCAAAAGAAAGTGTGGGTAAGAAGCTGGACATGAGGCAGCAATGGGCATTTGCAGCTCAGAAGACCAATGGTATCCTGGGCTGCAGCAAAAGAAAGTGTGGCAAGCAGATGGAGAGAGGGGATTCTGCCACTCTCCTCTGCTGGACCTCACCTGGAGTGCTGTGTCCAGCTCTGGGTTTCCCAAATCAAGAGGGACATGGACCTGCTGGAGAGGGGCCAGAGGTTATCAGAGGGATTGAACACCTCTCCTATGAGGACAAGCTGAAAGGGTTGAGACTGTTTGACCTGGAGAAGAGAAGGGAAACCTTAAAGCTTCGTTTCAATATCTGATGGGGACCTGCAGGAAGGCTGGGGAGGGACTGCTCAGAAGAGCCTGTGGTGACAGGATGAGGAGCAATGGTTTGACACTGGAGCAGGGCAGATGTAGGTTGGACATTAGGAGGAAGTTCTCCACAATGAGAGTGGTGAAATACTAGAAGAGGTTGCCAAGGGATGTGGTGGACACCCCATTCCTGGAGACATTCAAGATCAGACTCAATGTGGCCCTGGTCTAGCTGGAGGTGTTCCTGCTGCCTGCAGGGGTGTTGGACGAGATGACTTCAGAGGGTCCCTTCCGACCCGACGCAATCCCTGCGGATCTGTGACCCTTCGGTGGCTGAGTCCCTGCTTATATAAAGCCCTGAAGCACAACCAGGAACGTTTCAATCTCTGCTGTGTGGCTGAGCACCTCCATAAAGCCAGCCCAGCCTGGTTGCCAACCACATCTGATACTTCTGCTCCATAAAAGATCATTTCTTTCGGGGGGGGGGGAAGAATTAAAGCGAACGGAGCGAGGCTGGTCCATATGGATCAGCCCTGCATGGTTATTCTTACAATTACAAGGGAGATGGTGATAATTACCATGGCAATTTGGTTCTTTATGGATGAGGCTGCTTCAAATAGATGCAGAAATATCTCTTCCCGCTCTCTGTCTCCTTATGTTTGGCTGTTCTCTCAGATAAAGGTTTCACAGCAAACATTTTAAGGAAATTGATGGTGCTTACAGGAAAAAAAAGCCTCCTTGTTAAAAATGTTCTAACATTTTTCACTGGAAATGAAACAAGCAAAAAAAAAAACCACCCCAACAAATTGTCCTTAAGCCCTTCCCACCTCGTGTCTAATAGCCAGGGCGGCACACCAAACCCAGGGGAGATGTACCGGTGCATCGAGAGGCTGGATGGAGGGGCAGAGTCCAAGGGCAGGAGATTCACCACATGCAAGTGCCAGGTGCTGCACATTGGCCACAACAACCCCATGCAGTGCTACAGGCTGGGGACAGAGTGGCTGGAGAGCAGCCAGGCTAGCAGGCTGAACATGAGCCTGCAGTGTGCCCAGGTGGCCAAGAAGGCCAAGGGCATCCTGGCCTGCATCAGGAGCAGTGTGGCCAGCAGGAGCAGGGAGGTCATTGTGCCCTGTGCTCAGCACTGGTTAGGCCAAACCTTGAGTCCTGTGTCCAGTTCTGGGCTCCTCAGTTTAGGAAAGATATTGACTTGCTGGAAGGTGTCCAGAGAAGGGCAACAAAGCTGGGGAGGGGTTTGGAGCACAGCCCTGTGAGGAGAGGCTGAGGGAGCTGGGGTTGCTTAGCCTGGAGAAGAGGTGGCTCAGGGGAGACCTTCTTGCTCTCTACAAGTCCCTGAAGGGAGGTTGTAGGTTTCTTCTCCCAGGCAACCAGCACCAGAACAGGAGGACACAGTCTCAGGCTGTGCCAAGGGAGGTTTAGGCTGGAGATGAGGAAGAAATTCTACAGAGAGAGAGTGACTGCCCAGGGAGGTGGTGGAGTCACCATCATTGGAGGTGTTTAGGAGGAGACTTGATGGGGTGCTTGGTGCCATCGTTTAGTTGATTGGGTGGTGTTGGATAATAGGTTGGAAACGATGATCTTGAAGGTCTCTTCCAACCTGGTTAATTCTATTCTATTCTATTCTATTCTATTCTATTCTATTCTATTCTATTCTATTCTATTCTATTCTATTCTATTCTATTCTATTCTATTCTATTCTAGTGTCAGCAGCCATGCTGCTGCTTTGAACCTTACCATGGGTTGGAAGGGAACTCTGGAGATCATACACTCCAACCCCTCTGCTGAAGCAAAGGCACCCACAGTGGCTTGCCCAGCAGCACAGTGGCCAGATGGGTTTGGAAGCTCTCCAGAGAAGGAGACTCCACAACCTCTCTGGGCAGCCTGCTCCAGGCCTCCAGCACCCTCACACCAAACAGTTTTCTCCTCCATGTTCAAATAGAACCTCCTGGCTTCCAGTTTGAGCCTAATGTGCCTTGTCCTGTCACTGGGCACCACTGACAAGAGACTGGCCTAAGCCTCTTGCCCCACACAGGTCCTTTAGCTGAGCACTGAGAAGATCCTCTCTGGGGCTGCTCTTCTCCAGGCTCCACAGCCCCAGGGCTCTTAGCCTTTCCTCCTCACAGAGATGCTCCAAGCCCCTCAGCATCTTCAGAACCTCTACTGGACTCCCTCCAGCAGTTCCCTGTCCTTCTTAAACTGGGACTGGACTCAGTTCTCCAGATGTGGTCTTACCAGGGCAGAGCAGAGGGGGAGAAGACCCTCCCATGACCTGCTGGCCACACTCCTTTCCATGCACCCCGAGAGACCATTTGATTTCTTGGCCACAAGGGCACATTGCTGGCTCCTGGGGAACTTGTTGCCTGCCAGCACTCCCAGGTCTTTCTCCACAGAGCTTCTTTCCAGCAGGTGTCCCCCCCCCCACTCGTACTGGTGCAGGGGTTTGATCCTCCCTAGGTACAGGACCCTACGCTTGCCCCCTTCCCTGCCAGCCCACCTTCTTGCCCTGGCTCTGCAAACCACAACTGGTGCCAAGAGGGGGAAAGAAAACCATCTTTTTTGCCCACCCAGGAGTCAATGGGATGTAGAAGTGGTTATTTACCAGAGGAATTGATTCATCAGGGGAAATTTTCAGGGAAGATGGTGAGATTAATTGAGTAGCATGTTCTGCCAAATGGGATCTGACTGGCTTTATTGTGCCTGGTCAGCAGACCAGCAGTGGCTCTGCCTTTTGATTTCCCTTCCCCTGCTTG